>NW_019397766.1:19731-57573 GCF_000591075.1 Eurytemora carolleeae | reverse complement strand
TTGGCTTGTCTGTCTGTTTGTCTATTTGTTTGTATCCAATAAACGTCAAAACGGCTTAACTGATCGGGCCCTATGTGCGTATTTTTGGCGTTAATTGCTTGGAGATTAATCTATAATGTTGCATGGGACGCATCATTGCAGCTGAATTAGGTTAAGACAATTTCTGAGGGTAGGGGGCCATATTAGCAGCTGTAAAATCACGTGCTAGTAGGTCTGATGTATAGTATAGCGGATTTGCGTAGGTCGAAAAATACGCGTTAAATACAGTTTGGTATCGATACTTATCGTGTTAATTTTGCTTAATACAAATTAATACTAGAATTGCCGCTAGATGGGTCTGTCACAGGAACTATTTCCTAGGCCTGAGACATAAAAAAATTACTCCGCCGAAGGATTTTTAGTGAACAAATTTATTTATTTTTGAAAAATATAATCATGCTTTATAAAGTTAGGAGATGAAAATGTTGAATAGTTAGCTTTGAGATAAATTTTGCTTAAATTTTAAACCGTTTTTGTTTGAGGACTACTTTTTATTCCGCCATTTTCTTGTCCGAGACGGCACGAAAATCGGCTCCAATCTGGATTGAAGGGGGAGAAAATATTTTACAAAGTGAAAATATGTGATTTGGTTTCACAATCGTTAAAGTTAATAAGCAGCATCAAATCAAATTTGGTCGACTTAGAAATAATTTATTTTGTTTTAAATTCGGTTTAAAACCACTGAGATGAGGTACCATTAAGGCTTTGAATTTGACAATTTAGGCCTTCAATGACGCTTTGCTGTACAGTAATCACCTTTTAATCTGCTAAAGTTAAACATTTCAATTTTATAGCTTAGTTTCATAAATTCTTACAATTTAATATTTGTCTTTTTCTTTAGATTATTTTTTATTAAAGAAACAAAGATTTTTAAACCAAAAACTAACATTGTGTAATCTATATAGTGTTATTTCGTGAATATAATAAGATAAGAAATTTGTAGCTAAAATTGGATGGTTCTAAGTTTTTGCCCATTCTATGATACATGTTAGATATCTTTTTTTGTAAGCTTTGTATTTCTGGTAAAGAAAATGTGGTTTATGGTGGAAAAGAAATGAATGTGATTTATGTTAAACTGAAAAGTTTTAACAAGAGTGAATAAAAAGTTGTTTTTGGTGGCAAACTTTTCATTTTTACTTCAAAAATTTTATAAAAATATTTTATAGGGTTCCTGATATTCTGTAAATTATAAAAGTGCGTTTTGTTCTGAAATGTGGAATATTTTCTAATTATGGTTTGCTACGTAAGTTGGTTTTTGTTTCTAAAAGTTTCAAAGATTCGAATTCTTTAATTGTGCGAAAATAGAAAACCTTGAGTTGTTTCGAAAACAGTGTGGGTTTTCATTAAATATGAAGGACCGCTTACAGTCTTAGAAAAAAAGTAAGAATTAATATTTTAATTCTCGTGTCTAATAATATGTTGGAAATAGTTTTGGTAATTGGTATTTGCTCTCGGGACAGGGAGAGGTGTACGTTTTCGTTAATCATAATATTTGTGCCGTAAACCTGACACCGTGGAGCACAAGCATGTTAGTTTGAATGTAAATTAAGCCAATTTTATTTTTTTTTATATTGACATGAATTCCATTTTCATTTTTATTTCATATTTTTAGATAACTTTAAAATGAAAGATTATAAATAACTGGAGTCTTCAAATAAGTGGAAAGGTAGGCATTTTAAAATTAATTTAAGGACTGTAGTCACTTCAATGCTGTTCTAGGACATTCGAATTTGACATTTTGCCATGACATTTATTTTACCAAACCCAAGAATTTGACAAACGGGAATATATACTTTGAGGATGTATGAAAAATAAATGCGTATCTAGCTTGAAACATTTCCTCCAAATTATTTTGATCCTTTTTTATCTGATATATATTATTTTCCCTAAATCTGCTCTACTCTGCCTCAACATTTTTAAAATACAAATATCAAGGACTGGGGGGTGAGTTTTCAAGAAAATATATACCCACTGTTTATAACCTAGCTCGAGACTTCTGATAAATCCAGTGCTTAGGATCCTTTTTATGTTGATCCGGATCCGGATCCTGGATCCGCACTGGAAAAAATGGATCCGTATCAAAATCCGGATCCAGGTTATCTTTATATAAATTTGGCTTGTCTGTCTGTTTGTCTATTTGTTTGTATTCAATAAACGTCAAAACGGCTTAACTGATCGGGCCCAAATTTTTTGTGGGACATCACATGACCACAGGGAAGGTTTATGATTGATCAAAATTTCAAATATTTGTCTCCATCAAAATTCGATCTTCATTAAATTTTTGAAAATTTGGTAAATCCACGAAATTTTTGTGAAAATCCGCGAATTATTTTTGTTTTGTTTTACGATGTACTCAAAGAGAACATGTTCACAATTAATTTAGAAGATGGGCGCGAACTTTAAGGCTAGTATCTTTAAAATTTACTGATCTTTTTTATCAAAGTAGAAATTAAAAAAAAATAACATTTTTTTTCGCTTAATTTTATGCTAAAACTTTGATGAACCATTCAGAAATCAGGAAATTTTATGATGTCTCTTTTTTCAATAGTTTAAATTTGGGTTTTGACAGTAAAACATTTATTTTTAAGTTTTTGGTTGATGTTTTGTCCCTTGGATCCGGATCCTAAGCACTGGATAAATCTACTTGATTGTAGCTATTCTGGTGTACTTTATACTTTCTTGAAATATGATTCCTTACCTTTAAATTTGTTTAACTGTGATGATAGGTATGTTTTTAGACTGTTTTTTTACAGGGGTAAATAAAAAATCATTCCCTGACGGGGAGAATAATTTCTTGAAATATATATCCTTGATTCTTATTTTGGTGCAAACTTTCTTGGAATTGACTATATAACTTGTTATTTTACTTTTACAACATGACATTGACCTTGGACAAGGGCTATGCGAGCTCGAGATTTCCTATGACTTACTTTTAGACTTCACATTTTTCCATATGCAGGAGTTATGACCTTTTTTGCCAATATGGACAATTTACCAGACTTAACATTGACCTAGAACTTAAAAACTTGTTATTGCCGAATTTACCTAACTTGACCTAAATTCTTCCAAGTTTGGCCATTTAAGTTTATTTTACTCTTTTTTTACAAAGGGTCGATATTTTTATTCTGGAAATACCCCTGGGCCGTTAATTAAATATTTTTGAGAGAAATAGTTGTCATTTCATATTTTTTGACTATATTTGACCTTAATTTTTGTGCCTAAATTGATCTTGCTGGAGCTAAGACTTTTGCTACCAGTATTTTTTTGCCTTACCTTTTTAAATTTAGTTTGGACTTCTTTACTTTTATCATTCTTTCTAATTTTGGGTTTTGCAAAGTTTGACATTTTTAACTAGCATCGGTCTAGTTGACTTTGACCTCTATTGATTTAATTTTCCCGCGATTTCTGAACCTTTATCTTAATACACTTATGACCGAGACCATATTTACCTTATATTAATAACCAATATGGAATTTAACTTAATGATCTTATTAACCTAAACCTTTTTAGTCTTAATTTTACTTTTAATATTTGTTAAAATCATTTATTATTACTGCTGAAGCTGAAAATATCATTAAATTTTGATGATTTATTGTAACCTCATTTGACCTTGTAATTGTTTTTTGTTCTGTTTTTGTGTGTTAAGTATCTAAAAGGGGGAACGTGTCAGCTAGTTAATGTCAAATATATCCCTTTAAGCACCTAAAATCAGCCCCCCCCCCTCTCCAATTCCTTTTTGATCTTGAACTTTTAAGTGCTTAAGACCCGGATCCGTTGGATCCGCAAGATTTTGGCTTCCTGTATCCGGATCCAAAAACATGATATAAAAACTTTTTTGCTCTCAAAACCCAAATCTGATCAATTGAAAAAAAAAAAATTCAATAAATTTTCTAATCTCTGACTGTGTTTAAAAATTCAGAATATCTTAAAGAATTGACCTGGATCCGGATCCATTTTTTTCCAGTGCAGATCCAGGATCCACATCAAAATTAAATGGATCCTAAGCCATGTTGTTGAACTTTATATTGACCTAGGAATGATCTGGTTGAAATGAGCGACAACGGTCCCAGTGTTCCAATCACAAATTTTGCCTGTCTCTCCTCTCTCACAGAATGTAAGTACATTAGGAAGTTTTTGATTTTCTCGTGGAATCTCCATTCCAGGATTTACATGTTTCCTCATTGCGGATTTTTATTTTTTCCGCAACAGTACTCAAAATTTCGAGCTGTAACTATTAGGCACTTAAGGTTAATTACATGGTTACTCACATGTAGGACAAGACTGTAAATACGTCCTGACATTATTTTAATTTGATAATTCCAAGGTTAAATGAAGTCTCTGCCTTCAAGTGTTTTTATGGCTTTTTCAATGATTTCTTTAAGACAGAAACAAATTGACAGTTCCAAAGAATCATGAATGTAAGGAAACAATTCAATATAAATTCCTTAAAGTTGTCTCTGAAGTCTCATCCTTTGTGGCAGTTCTTAGGGTCTGGATCCGTTAGATCCGTAAGATTTTGGCTTCCTGAATTCGGATCCGCAAAAATATAGGGGCAAAGTATCAATCAAAAACGTTAAAAAAAATACTTAACACTCCACCCAAATCTGATGTTTAAACAGAAAGATTATACAAAATTTCTGATCTCTGAATTGATCATTAAGTTTAAAAAAAAAATTAGCTAAAAAGAAGAAAATTAATTTGAAAATTCTGTTGCGTTTAAAAAAAAAATAAGTAAATCCTAAAGAAAGTTTATCACCTTGATCCGGATCCTTCTTTTTTTCAAGTGCGGATCCAGGATCCGGATCTTCATCAAAATTAAATGGATCCTAAGCACTGCTTTGTGGGTAACCCTATTGTATTCAACCCGTGAGATGAAACTGTATTTTTAAAAAGTAATTTTTTCCGACATATTTGCCAAGAATCAATAAATACAATGTTTACATGATATTGCTAGGAAATGAATAATGAATGTTAAGTAGCCAAAATTGTGTTCGAATTTCTTAAAATCTGATTTCAAAACAATCCATTGCAAGTCACAAAACCCTTTCCCAGACTTGATTTAGTGCAGTCGCTTTATAACTGTTATAGTTTAATTGATCAATAAACCCTAAGTGATACAAGGAAGATTACATATTTATTTTAAACCTTCAATAAATAACTTCTTTTTCTCGTTCAGGAGGCTAGTTCGCCAAAAATAATACCGGGGTGTAAGTACTTTAAAAACGAGAAGTAATATCGAAAATATTTTATCAATTCTAATTGGTTCATCAAATTATTCTTTCTGAAAAAACATACACTTACAAACACGTTTTCCGGTAGTCGATTTGTAAGCAGTTCTAGTTTTTCAATAAAAATGTATACATATGCTGCATATAGTATCTTTGTTCATAAAATCAGCCATAAATAGAATCTTGTGTCTATCAAATCTGTCACAAATAGTATTGAAGTTCATGCCGTAAACATTTAACAGTATGTATAAAATGTGCAACAAATAGTTTTTTTGTCCAAAAAAAACATTGTATTTTTGTCCGTGAAGTCTGTCACAAATTGTATCCAAGTCTAAAAAACTTGTGAAAATGCACAAATAGTATCCAAGTCCATAAAATATGTTGAAAATTCAAAATAATATCGTCTGCCTCAGTCCATCAAATCTGCCACAAATAGTATCGAAATTCATAAAATATGCCATTAACAGACAACAGTATCTATAAAATGTACTATTAAAAGTATCTTAGTCAAAAAAATGTCACAAACAGTGTTTTTTGTCCGTAAAGTCTGCCAAAAATTGTATCCAAGTCTTAAAAAACCTTAAAAAAAAACTAGAATCTATGTCAATAAAATATGTTGAAAATAGTCGTAAGGTAAAGTCTTGCACCTCTGCCACAAAAATATATGAGAATTATCAGAGTTGAACACTTATTAACCTAGAAACCTTTCACATTATTGATCAGATTAAGATTTCAAGGCTACTCTTGTTAATCAGGCAATGCCATTTTATCGTGGAAGTTTTTAAACGGGAAAATATAACAAATTCCCCAACAATTCTTAAAAGGGTCATTTGAAATTTCATAAGTTTTTGACTCCAATTTTAAATAGTCTGTTATCTAAATAAAAATTTGACTTGTCTGTCTGTCAAAACGGCCCAACCGATCAGCCCAAATCCACGATTTTTGAAAATCCACCAATTGATATAAAGATAAATCCGCGAAAATTTTGATTATTAGAGTATATGAAAAAATGGCGACTTAAACATCAACAGTTTAAAGTTAAAAATGTTATTAGCAAAGTAGAGCGAAACGTCCTAAGAGTCTAGTATCTAGCTTAAGGGTTGAAATTGCAAATCTTAGCAGCTTTGTGTAAAGATTTGAATCTATTGTTTTATTTAACTTTACACAAACTGAAACTCTAATAGTAAAAGGGAATGATAAAAATTTCATTCCCCCACCCCTCAATATTTTTAAAAATCATTACACCACTATGTTTAGAATTTGTTCAAAAAGCGCTTGAAATTTGTAAGATAATTACCCCCCCTCCCCCTCTCATCAACTTTATATAAAAAATTATAATTTGTTGTATTTTGAAATTATATTACGATATTAGCAATTTTTTCCTTTAAAAGCGGACTCATTCAACTTAGAATCTCCTAATTTGAATCAAAATTTGAGGCAAATAGAATGGGTTTATGGGTTATGATCGGACATACAAACTTACAACTATGTATATAGATAACCTATTAGATAAAGAAGGATTATTAAAATATTTACAAACGTCGTTTGTATATAGAAAAAATTTAGATTTTTCAGTTTGAAAATTTTTGAAATGATACAAATAATCACACTTTTATGTAATTCTTTTTCATTGCTTAATTATATCATTGAACAGTCCTCAACTGACACAGGATTTTAAATGAACAATAATATCTGGAAACAAATTTATCTTTATTTGCACGAAACAGGACAGATATTGAATGAAAGAGTAGCTTGTTGTCCCGTGTATTAAACCTCTTTCTTTGTTTTGAATAATTATAAAAGTGTCCTATTCTGATCATCTGTTTCATCTGTTTCATCTGTTTCATCTGTTTCATGGGACTATCGGCGTAATTCCAAGTGACCCCTTATTTTAAAACCGTACTCTTTTTGTTCGAAAAAATTTTATGGAGAAATTCAGTTTTTCCAGCTGCGAATTTTCAACTGAAATTATTTATTGATCGAAGTCACAAGCAGATTCATGTATCAGAGACAAGGAAAAAATGCGTCTAACTCATGTGGCGCTAAAAGTATTTTTTTTTCTTCTGTCTTAATTCTTCAAATTCCTAACATTGTCTGTCTGACTATTTTAGATTTCTAACAGGGGGTGCGCCCCCCAGTTACGGCCCTGGATGTAGGTCTTTATTTTTTTAATGAGAAGGCCTTGACAAGTTGGGATTATGGACACTCCTTATCTCGGGTAAAATCATGGGGGGGGACCTCTATTAGACTTAATAGCCCAACCAGAATAGGGTTAAGGATTTATTAAAGAAATAATAAGTTTGAAGCTAGATTTTTTGTACGTTATTCGAGCTAGATCCTGCAGAAGAAATGGATCAGTGGAGAAAAAACGATTTAAATACTTTATTAATTCCTTAATTAGGAAAGAAAAGAAAATTTACAAACAACAAATTAGAAAAAAGGTTATTAGGAACTGAGAAAGAGTTTTTTTATTGTTTAGAAATCTTGTTCATCTATATATAAATTTGGCTTGTCTGTCTGTTTGTTTGTTTGTTTGTCTGTCTGTTTGTTTGTATCCAATAAACGTCAAAACGGCTGAACCGATCGGGCCCAAATTTTTTTTGGGACATCTAGGGACCCCAGGGAAGGTTTATGAATGATTGAAATTTCAACTATTTGTCTCCATCAAAATTCGATCTTCATAAAATTTTTGAAAATTTTGAAAATCCACGAAATTTTTTGTGAAAATCCGTGAATTATTTTTGTTTTGTTTTACGATGTACACAAAGAGAACTTGTTCACAATTAATTTAGAAGACGGGCGCGAAGCGCCCTCTAAGGCTAGTTACTTAAAACACTCATCCTAATAGGGGATAGATGGATGATAGATAGATGGATGGATGATTTAACTTGACAAAAAAGTTTTAAATGATTCTTTGTTCATATATTTTCATTTAAATTCAGTTTTAGAACAACGTGAAACAAAGGATTTTATAATGTTAAAACAAAATTGATTTTGAGACATTCTTTGATGTAGTTTGTCTAAAAAAGGGCCTCAAAACATAATTTTAACAAAGCTTTTATTTATAGAGTGGCATGTCCTATTCACAACAGTATGTACCTGATAAAGAATGCATCAGAATTATTTTTTTAAATTATTAAATAACGACGACATAAAATTTAAAAAGGTTCTACAATATACTACAGACGTGATGTATAGGAACAAAAAAATTAATCTTATCATCTAAAATAAATAATCATGCTCAATTATTAGTTTCTGTTTTCTCAGTATTCACAAAGATTTCTGCAGATTTTCTAGAATTATTATTGAAAAGACGACATTTGAAGAATTTGAAGAAATCTGCGAATAAATTTTAAAAAATCTGCGAATAAATTCAAAGAAAATAAGTAATTCAATGTGATAATGAAAACGAAATAATCGATTTTAGCATTGATTTATTGACAAATTTCTTTTGAGAAATATGTTCCTTACCATCTAATTAGATTACTGTAAAATTTTTACTTTATTTTTCGTTGTCGTTCACAATACTGCATACTCAGATCAACTACCTTACATAGCCGGTCACTCCCTTTAAAGCTGGAAAAATGACAATATCTTTCACATTATTGACGAGGTAAAAGTTACTGATGTGAATCAAGCCTGCCCCTTGTTTAAATGTAAGGTCACTGGAAATGACAACAGTCCGATCCCTTCAACGTTCTCTTAAAACTTAAAAAAAAAACTTAAAAAGATTATATTTCACATTTTTCATTGTTTAAATTTAAATTGACATTGTTCTGAATAAGACAGACATTTCTCCAATCAACTGTAAAAATCCGAATTGGTTAAAAGTGTTCTCTATCTGTAGTGTTCTCTATCTGTAGTGTTCTCTATCTGTAGTGTTCTCTAACGCACAGCTTCAAAGTAGGAAATATATTTCGATGGTTTTTTTTACATCATCAGGTTTGACCAATAGTTATATAGAAATTATTACAAAAAAAACTTTTCAAATAAAAAGACAAACTAGACATTGAAGAGGGATGGGGGGGGGGGTTACGAAAAAATAATGGTTATCCACAAATCCTAAGTATTACAGGGGTGTGCAAAAGGCTCAAGTGTATGGTTGGTCGAATTAAAAAAATTTCTTTTAAAAAAATGTAGATTTTTAAAATGTTGAAAATCTGCGAAAAGTTTTACTGTCAATTAATTGTTACAAAATGTATAAATGCAATGAAATCAACAACAAAGCTAAACTTATTTCCAGCAATCTTGTAAACATAGTCTCTTAAAATAAAATGTTTAGAAAATCTCAAGTTGTGATCAAATTATCCGAGTGCCGATGCAAACTTTAGTTTCCTCACGTCAACAGAAGCTCCCAACAAATAACATAAAATCAGTGGTCCAACATTTAAATAAATATTTAATTTAAAGGGACTGAAAGCGTAATTTCAAGTGACTGTCTGATCAAGTATGAATCAGAAAGCCATGATTTTGTTTTACTGATTTCTACTTGTATCAGCTCTACTAAACTGACTTGCTCATTTTGTGCTGAAGATCAGCAATGGAAAAATTATGAGAATTTATTCCTTTACCTTGTTAGAAGAACAACTTTATATTCTAAATACCTGGAAAGATTACAACTTAAAAAGGTATCATTGTAAATTGTGCATTCCTAATTCCCATGTTTGCATGGAAGGTCACTTTAAGTCCGATAGATTTAAAATTCGTTGATGGTGATGGACCAATCCTCTGTAGAGTAAAAAAGTAGATGTTAGTTCCATATTTATTGAAAATATATTTCGGTCTGGGTTGACCCTCGACAGTTCTTGAGATTGTTTCTGTCAGGAAGATTGGGAGATAGAGAGAATGTCCCCTCCCCGTTTATTTATTTTCCATATATTTATTTTAAAACTAACACTTTGGTTACAATGCACTGAGGCATACAAATTTAGCATTGATATGCTCTCATTTGTAACACTGATATTTTACATTTTTACCACGAAACTGTTATCAATCTTCATATTTCAAATTTTCTTTTTTCTTAAATTTCAAATTTTCGATTCAAATACACTATAGGTACTTATTGACGAAGAGAATATAATATATTAGAGTGGAATTTACTCGAAAAAAGTGTAAAACGGCCATTTTGTTGTATTGTTTCCATACTGTATGTGTACTTCATACATTTGTGCTATATAACCTTTTGGGCCCTGGAACATCATTTTATAGAGTAGTTTTCTTATTAAATTCACTTTACAAACGACGATTTTTACATTTTAATGTTTAATTCACCTATAGCAAATACACACGTTTTAAGTTATTTAACAACTTTATAAAACAAAGAAATTGGAATAGATATGTCCAGGGATCGTGCTGTATTAGTGTGATGTACTGCGTATAATTTGTGAACATTTACATGAATTGTACATTTTAAACTAAAAGGGACTGACAAATTTCATACCGAGGGATTGTTTAAATTCCACTCTAATATATTCTATTCTCTTAGCTTCTTGCACATTCCAACTCGCTGAGCATTTGCAACAGGGGTGTATATATTCATGAATTTCCAAATAATTAGGGTTTTATTCGCTCAATTGAGAAAATAAATAAGTATGACTGGGATGTGTAAAAACGGAACCCTGTTTTGAACAAATAATGAATTGAAATCTATAAAAATTACAAATATTAATATTTTAAATACATTATTTTACCTTGTTATTGATAATTTTGATTTTATAAAATCGAAATAATTTTTTTGATCTTAAACATACTAGAAAAATTAAACATCCCGGCAAAAACTTTTTTGCACGCATGATACCCATTTCAATAACAAATATAGTTTTATTCAGTTTTACTCAAGTTATTTAAAAGCAGGTCGATAAAGTTACTTAATCACCCTGTTGTAGGGTGATTAAGTAACTTATGGGACAAATTAGGTATGAAATTTGAAATTTTAATAGCAGGGTGAAAAAGTTACCTTTTTGCCCTGAGTTACTTAATCACCCTACAACGGGAAATATTAGGTGTGATAAATTCCATCAAAATTGAATAAAACATTTTATTAAATTTTGAGGGAATTCATCAAACCCAATATGTGCCGTTGTAGGGTGATAAAATAACTTTATCAACCTCCTATTAAATAAGTTAAGTAAAATTTAATAAAACTTACTATATATTTCTTTGTATTGTGTATCATGCGTTTGCAAATGTTTTACATTGACATAAATTGGTATATACCCAAACTTCAAAAATTATAATCAATTTCTGAAAATATTTTTATCTTAACAAACTTAGTTCTGAGGTAGAAATAGAAATACTATAGTTTATTTTTTGTTTATTTGTAATGTTTAAGTTCAAGAAGTTACATGCTGTAAATAATAAAAAAAATATTTAAAAAACAAAATAATTTAAGTTAATAAATATACACACATTTTTTAGTGATAGAAAGATTTTACACGTTTTGTAATATTTTCTTTTTGCACCAAAAAAAAATCAGAAGAGTTCTGCCCTTTCTGTCGACCTGTTTACGGCTGTCAGATTTGCGTATTTTTCTGTTGACGATATAATTCCGCCAAATTCTGTGCTGGTGTCGCTGCCTAGCAGGGGAATCTGTAACTAGGCCCGTCATTTCTCCGACCAATGAGAGTGCAGGAAACTCGAATCAATCGACCAATCACATAGTTTGTTATGACGCTACTTCCAGGCCGGCGTATACGCAAATATCAGCTGATAAACTTCAAAATTTTAACAGCTGACGATGCGTAACATGTTTTGATATCAAATTACTTCGGAGAAAGTACTAAAGCAAATAATTGTTTCAATTTTCTTGCAAACAAAAAAAATTAACGTTTTTATTTAAATTTTGTTTCAGTGTTGCCTGAGTTACCATTGCCCGGTCCCGCTAATACAGCAACAAACGTTAATAATACAATCTTCTATAATGCAGGGTAAGTTTTAAGAAACGGTTTTCGAATTTTTGAAATTGTTCTTTTTTTAAGAAGAAAACTAGTATTTTTAATTTGATTTAAGGTATTTAGGTTCTATATTTTTTATGTTCGTTTCTTATAAATATTAATTTAAAAAATGATTATAAATTTATTTAAATTGAATTAAACATAGGAGTACATTTTAAATCTTATCTTATTATATTTTTTATTTGCATTTTACAATTAATTTTTATCTTTTTTTAGATTAAGAGAGGAAGGATCACATGTATTGTTGAGCAATGACGCAAATCTCGCAAACCAGTAAGTATTTTTTAAATTGTAAAAAAAGTTTATTTTTTTGTTTTGAATAATCGGTATATAAAAATAAATGTTATCCTTTTTCCAATTGATTTTCACTTGGTTTTTTTTTTAAACAAAACTCCTAAATTTCTACATTAAAGCCGTAAGAAAATGGTGAAAATGTCGTCTAGAATTTTAGGGGCTGTAGTAGTAATTTTAAGTTGTTAGATTCATTTATAAAGTGGCAGTGACGATTAACAATATTACAAGTACATACAATACAATACAATATTCTTTAAACCGTACAAGTACATACAATACAATACAATACAATACAATATTCTTTAAACCGTACAAGTACATACAATACAATGCAAAACAATATTCTTTAATCCGTACTCTGATCAATGATGAGTGAGATTTCCTTATTTTTTCATCTAATACTTAGATATTCTCTTTAAGTGATTTGTGTATTCAATATTCATGCTGCGGATAAAATGAAGGAAATTGTCAGAATTAATCACTTTTTAAATGAGTAAAATGACGACACTAGCACACAACAGATAAATGTTATACAGGCTACCGTTGAGACTTGGACATGCCAATTAATTAAAGGGAAACTTAATAATATGTCCACACTCCATTAAAGATTAGAACTATATAAAAACTAGCTTGGGAACCAGGCGCAGCATAGATACTCCCGCCGTATACCTGCACTTGGTTAAATTTACAGGGAAACTAAATTTTTGCTTTAAAATTCGATTTTTTCAACTCAGGCTCTCAAAGTCGAGCTAAAAATATTCCCTTGGCTCTCCCGAGTTCCCTAGTAAAAATTTGAAGCATATCGGTCCAACAAACAAACAAACAGACAAACAGCGATAACAACGTTTTATATAAATATATATATATTATAGATAAAGGGCAAACCTAAACCCCATTTACTATGATGGCACTTAGTAGGTTATTTTCTCTAGGTTGGCACACGCCCTCAGTTCCTCCAATGTTGAATACTTGGAACTCAGGGAACAGTTCAGGGGGGACGATCTTCCCTCGACCCCCCTCACCCAGTCCATCTTCAACCTAAACCCTGCAGCTTTCGGTCTTCTACATCAGATAGTCCAGAAGGTAGAGGCTTCTTCAGTCATGACCCATTTTTTTGATTTTGAGAATTTTTATTGAAGATGTTTTGAGCAGGGGAATATTAGATAATTGATTTTTTTTTCTGATTAAGTGGTCGATCTTGTTTACGAGCTTGGGAACCCAGCTTTGCCCTTGAGTTTCTTTTTTAAACGTCAACCCGCCTAACTTGGACTTTTAATCTAAGATAGGAACATTCCCGTGGTTCTACCGAGTTCCATAATCAAATTTTGAGGGAAATCGGTCAAGGGGTTCCTGAGTTATGATCGGACAAACAAACATACAAAGATTACTATTATTTGTATAGATATTAGTTGAAATAATTAATTTCAGAATGCTGCTGGATCCACCTCGCATCCTCAGAATGGCCTCGGCACCAGCTCCAGTGATCAGCGTAGCCCTGTCTCCAAGGCCTCGGCCCCGTCCCTCAAGATGCCTAAGATCAACCTCGGGCTCTCCAGGGAGGACCGGGAGCTGATGAAGAAGAAGCTGGAGAATCTTAAGGATCCTATACCTGGAGTCAGCTATAACAGCTACAGTCCGCGAGCGCAGCGAGACAAGAAGTATGTGGAACCTAGTGAGTCGGAGGAGGAGGAGGAGGAAGAAGACAATAAGAAGAAATCTAAATTTTTCAAGCATACAGAGAAAGAGAGAGACAACGAGAGAAAAAAACGACGGGATGAACGAAAAAAAGTCAAGGACGAGGATTTTGACCCGGACGAGGATTCATCAGACCGGAAACGGAAACACGAGGATGACGATGATGAAAATAACTGGTTGAAGAGACGAAGGAAGCATGAAAGATCGCCGCCTCCGGATCTGGACAATTTTGTCCCGAAAACAACCAGTCGGAAGATCGAACGAAAACCTGTTGCACGAACACAAAAGATTGATCCAGAGACGCTAATGGAGTCCAGCAATTATCAGAAGTTTAATCGAACCCTCGAGTCAATTTTTGACAATTCCGAAGAGGTAAAATATGATTAATATATTTCCAAACTTTGTTTTATTTATAGACAAATTCATATTCATAAAATCTTATCGGATCGTGTTACAGCCATAAACTGCGATTTCCAGGACTTATCAATAAATTTAAAATCAAGAAATCATTTTAAAAAATTGTATGTTGCTAATATATAAATATTTGCATGCAGAAAATACTAGGTTTTACGAGTATTATGTGCGTATTTTGGCGTTGAAGAAAGTGGAAATAATCTAATATCTAAAAATGTCTGCTGTTTCGGAGCTAAGTGACGTAAATTATGTTTTATGTAACAGAGAATGTACGATACAACTAGCAAATTAATTAACTGGAATTGTCTTAACATATCCCCGTCCCCCGTCTTGTCCGACTTAAACTTAATCATACAAATTAGACAAAATTATCTTTTAACAAATAATATTTTCAGGTGAATATTAAAGAGCTTGAGGAGAACGAGGACACCGAGATACCCCCTGAGATCCTCATCCCTAAATATCAGGCCCAGGACCTTGCCAACGAGGCCGCCAAGCTCAAGTCCATGGAGGCCATGGAGAGCGTCCCCACAGAGCGGCTGGTTAAACTCCTGAACATCCTCCAATGGAACGTGAGGGACGGGAGCAAAGTGTCCCCCCTCGGCCTCGCTGAGGACGAGGATGAGGATGATGATAAACTTTTCCTTGAACTAGCCTCGGAGCGTGTAAGCCGCGCTGCGGATTGTGCAATGTGTGCTATGCATATTATGACAAGTAAAAACATGAACAAGCGGGTGTACATCGACGACGTGATCGACAAGATTACGTTGTTTGTGAGGTACCAACTCCAGAACACAATCTATCCGAGCTATGACCCAGTGTACAGAGAGATGAGCAAACACAAGGAGGGGTATACAGGGAGTATGAAGAAGAAGAGGAATCAGCATCACACTGTGAGGGACAAGAATATCACAAAGTTGTACAGCAAGTGTCACGAGATATGTTCTTTGTTGGCGGAATTACTACAGTTTCAGTTGCTCACAGATACAACTGTTCTCCATTTATCAACTGTAGGTAGGAAAAATATTTTATTTTAAAATTTAACAAATTTAAAAAAAATGTGCGATCTGAATTAGGTTTTCATGATTTGTATATTAAATACAAGACTTTAATCCAAATTCCATGATCAGTTTAGATATGTCTCAAAACATCCTGTTTAATTTATCAAAACATGATTATTTTTATCATGTCTTGATTCCATAAAAATTATCAACACTAAATAAAGCTGGACTAGAATTTGAAACCATTGATTAAAATCTTACGTCGTTAAGGAAAAGTTATTTTTTTAACCATTTTATTGAATTAATTGCTAGAAATCTATGAAGTTGATAAATGGTTTTTCAATATTTGCAATTATTTTCTACTAAAACATTCTTAACTTGATTCTTTCTTAAAAACACTGATCTAGTTAAACTTTGGTTTTCTTAAACACCCCCCCCCCCTGAATTAAAAAAGTGAATCAATTTGTTGCATTAGCATGTCTGAAATTCAATACTACAGATCGAGAAGCAAATAATTAAATACCAGTTTTTAAATTCTCGGAACTTTGGAATCTCCCTCCATTTCGGTATTTATGGAGCTATCACAATTTTAAGGAAATTTCAGATAATTGAGATAATGTATTTTGAGATTTTATTTATGGGAATAGATAATTAACATTCCATATACAACGATACAAGTGTTGCCTAATCAATAATAATTAAGATTTCTAAAATCTCTGCAAATTTACGAGCGCATTTCTGCTGTTTAAACTAAGGAGGAAATTGGCAAAAGTTCACACACAGAGATATCCTCCACATTATTGATTAGAGACAGGGTTCAAGCTGGTACCGTTGTGAATCGGTACTTGAAATTTTAAGGACAGTCGCTTGAATCAAATTATTTCAGGAGTTGCTCCTTTCTTTGTGGAGAATATTCCAGAGCTACAGCTGTCAGCGCTCAAGCTTGTTACAGGTTTATACATTTTACTTCGACTTTGAACTCAGTGAACTACTTTCTATACTTTTTTCTACTTTCTGTACTTCTAATCTGTACTTGTATTCTGTACTCATTTAAGCTTGTAAAGTTATTCTCTGAACTTTTCTGAATTAACTTTTACACCGAATTTTTACAACCTGTTTCCTAAGTTTTATTAATTAAATCTTGAAATCTGTGAACTCTCTGAACCTGTACGGTATTCAATGTCTAGTGTACTTAATGAACTTGTCTAGTGTTCTTTATGAACCTGTATACACTCTTTGAACCTGTAAACTGTGTTCTTTGAAACTGTACCTGTACTCTTTGAACCTGTTTATTAAACTCATTGAACCTGTCTAGTACTCAATGAATCTCTCTTGTACTCAATGAACCTTTCTAGTGAACTCAATTTACCTTTGTAGTGTACTCAATGAACATGTCTTACTCTTTGAACCTTATACTGTACTCATTGAACCTATAAACTACTTAATGAAACTCTGTATCGTTTACTCTATATACCTGTATCGTGTACTCGATAAACATTTTTAGTGTACTCAATGAACAATTATCGTGTACTTTATATAATTGTATTGTGTACTCAATGAACAATTATCGTGTACTTTATATACCTGTATTGTGTACTCAATGAACAATTGTCGTGTATTTTAGAAACTATTTACTCAATTAACTCCAATGTTTACTATCTTAGGTGTATTCTCGAAGTATGAAATGCATCGAAAACTAATCCTCGACGATATTCTCGCCTCAATTGCTCGTCTTCCTTCGAGCAAGAATTCGCTGCGAACGTTTCGACTGAACAAGAACGAGAATATACAGATGTTAACTGCTCTTGTTCTGCAGCTGATTCAGTGCGTGGTGGTTCTTCCAAATCGTCTAGGTCGGGGCAAAAATTCCAAGGTAAAGAAATTACAGGGAGGCCAAAATGTACGGATTGATTTTTTTTAACCCTAAAATTGTACGGATTGTACGGATTTGTTTTCAAATTGTACGGATTGTACGGATTTTTATCCTGGAAAATACACCGTTTTTTTTAATTTTCACTCATTTCAGCAAATTTTTCATAAATAAAAAAAATTCTCGTCAAAATGAAGTTAGTTGTAACTTATTTCCTGCAGTCTAAATAATATTAGATTGATTAATAATATTGGATTGATTAATGTTTCAATTGACAATCAAAATTCATTCATAATTTTCGAGATATGTCCAAGAAGTGTTTATTTGAGAATATGTTCCGTAAGTACTTATTTGATTGCTTATTCAAGAAGATGTTCCAGTATCCTGTACCCAGTATCCTGTACCCAGTATCCTGTTCCCAGTATCCTGTCCTGTACCCAGTATCCTGTACCCAGTATCCTGTGCCCAGTATCCTGTACCCAGTATCCTGTACCCAGTATCCTGTACCCAGTATCCTGTACCCAGTATCCTGTACCCAGTATCCTGTACCCAGTATCCTGTACCCAGTATCCTGTACCCAGTATCCTGTACCCAGTATCCTGTACCCAGTATCCTGTACCCAGTATCCTGTACCCAGTATCATGTACCCAGTATCATGTACCCAGTATCATGTACCCAGTATCATGTACCCAGTATCATGTACCCAGTATCATGTACCCAGTATCATGTACCCAGTATCATGTACCCAGTATCATGTACCCAGTATCATGTACCCAGTATCATGTACCCAGTATCATGTACCCAGTATCATGTACCCAGTATCATGTACCCAGTATCATGTACCCAGTATCATGTACCCAGTATCATGTACCCAGTATCATGTACCCAGTATCATGTACCCAGTATCATGTACCCAGTATCATGTACCCAGTATCATGTACCCAGTATCATGTACCCAGTATCATGTACCCAGTATCCAGTATCCTGTATCCTGTATCCTGTATCATGTACCCTGTATCATGTATCCAGTATCCAGTATCATGCACCTAGTATCATGTACCCAGTATTTAGTTTGTATATATGTATGAAGCCAATTTTTTACAGATTGATTCTTGCTGAAGAAGTTTAAACCCTCTTACATGAACTGAACACATAAGACAATGAATGAAAAATTGAATTTTATTGTTTTTTTCAAAAATGGGATTTTTTTTAGAAAATTGTACTGATTTTACAGATTTTTAAAAAAAAATTTACGGATTTTAAAAAAATGTACGGATTGGTTTATAAAAATGTACGGATTGTACGGATTTTTAAAAAAAAATTGTACGAATTGTTTTTCGAAAATTGTACGGATTGTACGGATTTCTTCTGAAAATGTACGGATTTTTGTACGGATGTGTTCAAAAAAGTTTTGGCCACCCTGTAATTATTTTAAGCTTTACTTTCAAATTATTAATCGATGCATTGATTCTGCAAAAATCAGGGATTCAGATGACGCAAGTTTAAAATATGTTTTTGAGTTTTGAATCAACATCAAATCAACAAATTTTAATCCTTGTTAAAATTATCTAGTACGGACAGGACAGGACAGGAGAGTACAGGAAAAGGACAGGACAGGACAGGACAGGACAGGACAGGACAGGACAGGACAGGACAGGACAGGTCAATGTAAATATTTAATGAAAAGAAATGATTTATGTTTCAATTTTATGAAATATGTGTACAGGTTAAGGATGAGGTCCATGAGACAGACAACGAGGCTGGAATGGACCGAGATGTCTTGATCAACCATCGTTATGAGAACGCTATGGCCACCGCTGTTCAATTCCTTTCAGTCTTTCTCAAGAAATGCGGGAGTAAAAGTGAGGAAACGGATTTCCGGCCGCTGTTCGAGAACTTTCTACAGGACTTGCTTGTGACGGTCAACACGCCAGAATGGCCGGCCGCCGAGCTACTTCTCTCTTTACTGGGTAAACTACTGGTGTCACAGTTTGCGAGCAAAGGTACGTTTTTCCCTGAAAACTATTTCGACGGAAATATTTCCAGTGCTTAGGATCCGGATCCGCAAATATATCCGAATCCAAGGGGCAAATATAGTTTCTACTCTCAAAACACAAATCTCAAAAGCTTCAGCTAAAGCAAAAATCAGTAAATCTTGAAGATACGTTTACAACCAGAGCTGGGAACTTTTAAATGGTGGATATAGGGATTAATGCTTGATCCCCACTCTTTTTCTTTATCGCGAAAAAATAGTGCTCACTTTCCTCAAGGATAAATCTCCAGATTAATTAACCGATCGGAATTAAGGATATCCCATTCTAAAGTTTTCAGCTCTGGATACATTTTTTCAAGGTTATGATGCAAGGAAAGTTATTCCAGAGGTGTACGCATCTTTTGTACTGCAGTGTACTGTTTCTGGGCGGTAATGTAAACACAAGACGGTATGTTGAAGCCTGGCATGGTATCCATCTTTCACATAAAAAATCAATGAAATATTCTGATAGGGAACTATTATGTGAATTATCAAAATTATCAAAATTTAATGCTTCTAACTTTCTCGGATACTAAACGAACACTGATGCATCTATTCTTGTTTACAAATTCCGTCCAGAGAGAACTGGTTTCTATATGTACGCAGAGTACATATAGTCACTGCATTTTTCATAATTTCAAAATTGATCCTTCCTAAATTCTTCTGAAATTCCTCTCTTCTGACATTGAACAGATGTAATTTCATTTTTATTCCGTCTAAAAGCAATAGAAACCATTCTCACTGTCATTAATGTTTCAATATCATTTCTCAGATTATTTTATTTTAATTTAATTTTTATATTTTCGACAAATGTAATACTTATAATATTAGTTCGAGAACACAGCATTGCCTAGAACCTAATTTCTCACTTACTTGGAATTGTTAAACCAAGCTAAGAACAAGACCTACATAATCGGATATATAAGCAATCAAACAGTGATTACCACTTTATAATTTAGATAAATAAATCGGATATACAAGCAATCAAACAGAGATTACTACTTTATAATTTAGATAAATAAATCAAGTGTCGGAATCTGCAAGTCGATTGATACGAAAGAAATCGACCCAAAGATTTGTAAAAAAAACTTTAAAAAAATATAGATTTAGTTTCAGTATCCAATACAGGACTTTGTCCAGGGAGGGGTTTTATCTTAAACTTTGTGACTGGGGGGGGGGGCTACGTTACAAATGTTACACAATATTTCTGAATCAAATAAATTTTTCGAATCCATTTTGTTAAGACAGATCCTGACCACCGACTTTAACTATACTGTACATAAATTTACACGCTGTACTGTATAAACTATATACTAAACTGTACTTAACTGTACTAAACTAGGTACTGAAGTGTCCCTCCGAATTAGTTCTCTGGATTACCTTGGTCTTGTGGCAAGCAGACTTCGGAGAGACGCAGTTCAATCCAAGCTTAAGCAGGATACCATCGATACAATCATCAAAGCTGTCAAGGTATTACTAGGGCAGGGATGTGATGTGATGGGATTTGATGTGATGGGATGGGATGGGATGGGATGGGATGGGATGGGATGGCATGGGATTTTTACGGAAGCATGTTTGAGAAATTGTTCTATCGAAATTTTAAATCCGCAATTTTTTAAGGCGAAATATAACTTTAATTAGTCGAGAAAATTATTCTGAACAAAATGTTAAATTGTGGCTGATCAGAACAGATTCATGTCCATTTTCACACTTATGTAGACTCTAACCTGATTTGAAAGTTACGTACTACGTAGTAAATTAATATGATATAACTTAGAAAAATGAAATAGGTTTTTGAAGAAAAATATTACCTTCCTTTGTTCAAGGACGCCGAGGCTGATGAGGGGACTGAGGACACAGAGTTTGAAAAGCTTGAGGACGAGGAAGAGAGGACAAGGTTCCTGCAGCGGGTCCTCTTGGACTACTTGACTGTGTCCGGGGGGGAGGAGGACCCCAATACGTTGTCCAGTAGGCACTTCTACATCAGTCAATGGTAAGTACTCGGTGCGAAGTATTTCGTAGTTTTTGAACCGATAAATCTAAATTTAGTATTTATTAACAAGTTTAAAAAAATTCAAGTTATAAATTTATCATGATTTATAGTTTTTATTCCATTGTGTGGTTAATTTTGTAGTGGTTTCGTGATTTCTATTCCTATTCTTGGGTTTTAATTTTTATAGGTTTCATATATTTTATTCCTATTCTTGGGTTTCTATTTAGAGGTTATGTGGTTTCTATTCATACTCTTTTTATTTGTAGAGGTTTCGTGATTTTTATTCCTATTCTTGGGTTTTAATTGTATAGGTTTCATATATTTTATTCCTATTCTTGGGTTTTTATTAAGATTTTATGTGGTTTCTATTCCTACTCTTGGGTTTTATTTGTAGAGGTTTCGTGGTTTTTATTCCTATTCTTTTTTTGTAGAATGTAGAGGTTTCATGGTTTTATTCCTATTCTTGGGTTTATTTGTAGAGGTTTCGTGATTTTTATTCCTATTCTTGGGTTGTAATTGTATAGATTTCATATAATTTATTCCTATTCTTGGGTTTCTATTTAGAGGTTATGTTGTTTCTATTCCTACTCTTGGGTTTTATTTGTAGAGGTTTCGTGGTTTTTATTCCTATTCTTGGGATTTATCTTAAGAGGCTTTATGGTTTTTATTATGTGTAGGTTTTGTGGTTTATCCATATTCTTGGATTTCACATTTAGAGGGATTTAAAAAAAATTCCTGATTTAAAAGTTTTTTCTAATCTTTGTTAATACTGAGAGGTTTCAAAGTTGTAATTCGTATTCGTTCTGGAGGTTCCATGATTTTTTATAGAACTGATACTACAGAAGTAACATAGTATTATTCTATCCTGTTCAATGAACAGAGTTTTGTTTGAAAAAAGCATCCAGAAGCTTCCAAGGCTTATCGTGGCTAGCAACTGGTTCGGCAAAAATTTATAACCACAAAACTTTCCTATAATGCTCGTCCTAGGTTACTCGTGTCTTGTATGGAATATGAACAGAGGTGAATTTTCCTGAAAAATCACCCCCCCCCCCTCTTGTGTTTTTTTATGGTTTTATTTGCAGAATTGGAAAAATGATTTTTAGGGGTAGCTAAAAAAAATTGTGGGCAAAAAATATGTAAACTTACCTTTGCATGCTAAAATTTACATCTCCCCAGATCTTCAAAAGTCGATAATTCTGTAAATATACAGAATGCATACACCCCTAAATAAAAATGTATTCTTTTTGTGTAATTAGTTTCGTGTGTTATTCTTGACATGGTTACTTCGTTAACGGAGCGTTTTTTTGAACTGAATTATTTTTTAAAATGGTTTTAAATTCCCTATTGTACGTATAGAGAAGGGGGGGGAGGGGGGCATCAACTGTCCATCATTTTCTCTGGTCATCTGTGGTTAGAAGAATGTCCGAAAAGCTCTGATTTGATTTGATTTGATTTGATGTTGCGATCATACGATATCTATTCCAAAACAACATTGTTGATCTTATTCGATCAATGCAAGTTTCTTCGAGGTTCCGTGTTTTATTTGCTCTTCTGTGAAATTGGACGGAGAGGTTCCGTGTTTTATTTGCTCTGTGAAATTGGACGGAGAGGTTGCGTGATTTTCAATAACTTAGTTATCTATCAGGGATTTGGAAATTTTCTCAAGATTTTCAGACAATTGAGTTAGAAATTAACTTTTCTCTATCCTCTCAAGGATTCTGACAATATTTAAACTTTTTTTAAAATTCAGTTTACTAAAATTATTAAGGGTTGTTTTTTATTAAACCATTTTCAGGTTTCGAGATGCAACTGCTGAGATCCGCAGACAGAAAGGAGTGGACCAACCAAAGAAGAAAATTAAACACAAGAGAGACAAGAATACTTCACACAGAAGGTAGAAATATAATTACAAGGGTTTTAATAATTTCTACTCAATAATTATTATAATTCGTGTAAGTCGAACGTATTTAGTTTTCGAATTTTTTGTCACTTGAAATCTGAATTTAGCATAACACAAGATCTTTCTGCCTTTTTATTTATCTCTAAATCTTTCCTTTTATTGCAGTAGTCGGAGGAAGGTTGAGAGTGAAAGTGAATCAAGCGAGGCAAGTGAACCAGAGGAAGTTGACCCCAAGAACAATCCAAAACTTGCAGAGGTCTTCCGACTCACGGAGGACAGAAAGAACTTTCTCGTTTCCAAGATTCTTCCGTTCGGAGACACCTCGAAGCCGGGGAAACGGGGACACAGCTTGTCCTCGCATATAGACTCGACCAGTGCAACTCTTATAGTCAAATACTTGTCCTCAAAACGTCCTTTTTTCAATAGTTTTGATATTTACCTTCATCAAATTCTCAGTGTTCTCTCGGAGACAAGTATTCAGGTAGATTTTATATTAAATAATAATATATAAAGGAGCGTAATTTCAACCGACTCATTTACAGAGTGGCGCGCACGTCGATTTACAATAGTACCCTTAAAACTTTAATTTGAGCAACAATACGGCAAGTATTTTTGTCTTGAAACGTGTTGAAAGGTTTATTCATAATTGTTGTAAATCAGACGTGACATTCTTTAATTGGAGGGTCACGTGAAATTATTTTTACAGTCATGTTTATTGTTATTGTTTTTTGTTTATTTTTCTTGATGAGGGAAGGCGGCACTTTTGTGATTTCGCGCATTTCCAAGTTCACCAATTTCTGTTCTTCTAGGTGAGGTCGAAGGCGCTGAAATGCTTGGCGTCGGTTGTTCAAGAGGATCCAACTGTACTCAGTAGAGACGATATGCAACAAGCAATAAACTACAGGTGGGCAGCAGAGCANGAGTTGTTTTATTTCTCTCCTATATTTGAAGTAGTCTTAAACAAAAATCAAGATAATTACAAGCAACAGAGACGAGATTTAGCGAATAGCGAGACTAAGTTTAACCACTACTCTTCAGCTTGAACCGGCGCACAAGTTTAGTGGTTCAACTTAATCTATTCGGTTCAACTATGTCTCGCTATTCATCAAACCTGGTCCTAGGAAAGTGAAAAAAAAAGATAATTGGGAAATACATTAAGAAGTAATAACTGAGAAGGACTTTTTCCTACAGGTTTTCCTCACTAGCTAAACACACTCAAGTTTGATAACATTTAAAAAAGAAACTCATTTAATAAGTAATTATCACGGGAAACATCCTAAAGGGGGGGGGGACAACTCTTAGTAAAATAAAGTTAGATATATCTATATACAATTACATTACACCCTTGAAATTTTTAACTTAATTTGTCGTAATAAATGCTTTTAAAGATTAAAATTGATTTATAAAAATGTTTAAAATAAAATATAAAATTATATTTTAACTAACTTTTCTAACTGTTAAGTTTCCTGGACGCCGCTACAATGGTGCGTGAAGCTGCCGTGGATCTAGTGGGAAAATTTATCCTGCATAAAGCCGAGCTCATAGATAAATATTATGACATGCTTTCACAACGAATCATGGTAAATATCAATAAAAGCGACCGGAGACGCACTTTCAAGTAACCCTGCATTTGTAGGGGTGTCCGATTTTCGACAGAACCCTTTAAACCTTTGTCGGACTAAGAGATATCCATCTTTTTCTCTCGGAAAATTGAGTTTAAAATAATTGTGGCTTCTCTATTGCAACAAAATACATTTTACGATATTTTCCTTATTGTTATTCACAAATATGGATAACGGGTACTTGTGTGCATCGAAAATGCTATTTTTCTAAATTCCGCATGAAGGGTCAAGTCAGGTCACAGAAAGAAAAGGTCAAACTTATGTCACTTTGCTATCGAGTTTTTAGTTAGATTTAAGGTACTTGTAAGAGAGAAGCCAATTAACTTGGTTACATAGTAGAAATTCAAAATATGTTTGTTATTCTCAATATATC
The DNA here is from genome assembly GCF_000591075.1 of Eurytemora carolleeae. NCBI lineage: Eukaryota > Metazoa > Arthropoda > Copepoda > Calanoida > Temoridae > Eurytemora > Eurytemora carolleeae. Next base: position 32,159 of record NW_019397766.1, on the reverse strand, counting down.
TATGTATTATGTATTGGGTGTCCACCCGATGGCGGTCTGGGTTCTCCAAAATGGGGGAGCTTTCAGATCTTTTTCCTGATATTCCTGATCTTTAAAAAAATGATGCTTGAAAAGATTTCTTTCTACCGAGAAATTCACGTCAGATTTATATTGGTTAATTTAACCATCTTTCTATTCCAGGATACAGGTGTAAGTGTTCGCAAACGAGTGATAAAGATCTTGAAGGATATCTGTATCGAGTTCCCGGACTACCCCCGCATCCCCGCCATCTGCGTCAAGATGATCCGACGCATCAATGACGAGGAGGGAATCCGCAAGCTTGTCATGGAGGTCTTTCAAAACATGTGGTTTGCACCGCTTAGTGACCGCCGTCGGACAGAGTCGGACAAACATCTGCTTGTGACGAAAGCGCAGAATATTACCGATGTGGTTGTATCGTGTCGGGAGACAGGACTAGAATGGTTCGAACAGCTTCTCCAGACTCTGTTTAAACCGAAGGAGGATAAGGATGATGCTACCAAGGTTGTAAAGGAACCTCCTAAACAGCTCGTCCTGGCCTGTCAACAGATAGTTGATTGTCTAGTTGAGACTGTTCTTAAATCTGAAGAAGTTACACAGGTTGGTTAGATTAGTTGGGATGGGATGGGATGGGATGGGATGGGATGGGATGGGATGGGATGGGATGGGATGGGATGGGAGATGGAAGGGAGATGGAAGGGACATGGCTTGATAAGCATATGATTGTAGATGTCTTGAGTATTTAATTGACAGTAACAGACTACAGCAATACTAAATATTCATCTCATATCCTTGCTCCAGTCAGAATTATATTAATAGATATATTGTATAAATTACTCTTATATTATATAATTGATATAACAAGGTTTTTTCTATCAACAATTTTAAGCTTTGAATTTTATTCCTCCATTTTTTCATTCTAATAAACAAACTTTTCGATATTTTTTGTGTTTAAATTGGTGGATTTACAACACTAAAAAGTCCCTAGTATTTTTACCTGTATAATTCATAAGATATGTTTTCCTCAAAATTTAAGTTTTTGTTACTTGAAACTTTTCATTTTTGCTGCTAATATTTTTAGGGTCAGATTTTTTAAATATTTTGTTTGTTTTATTTATTTTGGTTTTGTTTGTTTGATAGAATTAGCCCTCCTGAGATGGAATTTAAAGAATTTGAGCCGCGGTTTAAATCCACCAAAATCCGCCAAAACCCGGTTTAAATTTAGCGCCGGCTTGAATCTTGAAACATTTGATACAATTTTAAGTTGAACCAACCATATTTAAACCGCGGCTTAAATTTAAACCGCCGCTCAAATTCTTTAAAATTCGGCCACTGATTTCATTTGATTTGCTTGACCACTGGGTTTTACATAGAGATAAATTCTATTAACAACAAACTTCTCCCATCTACACAGTATTAAGATGTTTGTTCAAATGAGTTTTGAAATTATTTTACCAAACATAAATACATCACATTTTCTTGCCTCATATGTTTAAACATTAAATATAATTTAGGATGGGGGGAGCGGGACTGGACAATCTCATCGTATAGTTGCGTGCTTAACGACCACTTATCTGTTCGCTAAGATACGACCTCAACTTCTAATTAACCATGTTCAAACCTTGCAACCATATCTTAACATTAGATGTGTTACTCAGGGATTCATTGATAAAAGGATATATTGATACATGGATACATGGATACATTCAAAGATACATGGACATGGATACATGGATACATTCAAGGATACATGGATACATTCAAGAATACATTGATACATACATGGATGAATATTGGATACATACTACATAGATTGATGATGCGTTGATTCTTTGAGATTAAGGCTTTAATAGTGATACACTTTTCATGAACGCAATGATGCACCTTTGATATTTTGATGCAGTATTCTAGACTTTTTCCAAGTTTGTTCCATGGAAACATTTGAATTATTCCAGTTTCTTAGATAAATCCTTTTCCAAGATTTATATTTTATGCCGAATAAATTCATATTTTAGGGCAAAAGAAGAACATCTTCTAGAATTCAATTTACATGAGAATTTAGTTTAAAATATTTTTTTCCAGTTAAAGAAAAAAGTTACATTCCATTCAAGTATTTATGGTCTGAATTGATATTAGAATTCTACACATACTGACTCCCTGCCACACTATTCTATGTTAGGTTAGGTCAAGTTAGATAGATATTCACCAAGTTTACTGTTTTTAAAAAGGAGGGGTTGGGTTCCAGGCATAATTTTCCTTATATTTTATCTTGTGTTATTTAATAGGTTAGTAAACGTTGCTTTTCGACGCAATACATGCGTAAAACATCCTTCCTTGGGAAATGAAATATTGATTTTTGCAGCCTTTGTAAAATGTTAATTAATTGAAACCTGAACTACTAATCATCGTATCAATGAATGGTATAAACAGGGTGACTACCAGATTATCTCCAACGTAGCGCAGACCTTGAAGATGGTAGTTCCGTTGATAGAGCACCCTAGCGAGATATTCTTATCCCAACTAGAGGAAGCTAGTTTAAAACTTATCCTGCAGCACGATAAGACAGGTAGGAATATATATTTAGAAGAGTTCTTATCCTAACGTAGAATTGTACTTACCACCCCATCCTTGTACAGCTTGGTCATGTACCGTCATCCGCGAGTTTATTGCGAGTTTTTAGGTTTGATAAAAACCACACCTTAGGATCCATTTAATTTTGATGCGGATCCGCACTGGAAAAAAATGGATCCGGATCCAGGTCATTTCTTGAAGATTTACTGAATTTTTTTTACAAAAAATAATTTTCAATTTTTTTGTTTTATTTTTTTCGCTTATTCAGAAATGAGGAATTTTTTAATCTCCCTTTTTTTCAAAAGTTCAGATTTAGGTTTTAGGAGTAAAAAAGTTTTTTTTGCAGTTTTTGGTTGATATTTCACCCCTTGGATCCGTGGATCCGCATATTTTTCCGGATCCGGATCCAGGAAGCCAAAATCTTGCGGATCCAACGGATCCGCCAACTGATCCGGTTCCGGATCAGTTGCACTGATAAAAACTTTATTTTAATATATTTTGTTTCCAATTTTTTTTTATATTCCTACACATTGTTAACGTTCACATGTACAGATTGTTAAAAACCTAATGTACTTTTTTCAAGATACATTGTATAATGTATCTTTGAGTTCAAAACGAATATATTTCCATTCTCAACTTTTGACAGTTTTAAACAAGAAACATTGTAGTTGAAAGTTGTAAATATTAGACCGGAACAAAGACATTGTATTTACAGCTTTAAGAAAAGAAACATTTTCCCGTTTTTCATTTGTACTTACACAAAAGATGGTGTTAAAATGTGTTCTGATCGGTAACCATTTTTTTCATATTTTTTGATAAAATAATTCTATGGAAAGTTGTGGATTTTTTCGTTTTAATGGTAGATTCCTAATAGATTTAAATTGAACCTTCCTAGCTAGGGTCTTGTGAGTTACCACAAAAAATGTACTCGTTCGACTCAAATTATTTATTTTAATCAAATATCAATTTTAAAATTGGCCTGAAATCTGTTTAGTTGTTTCTGCGTGTCTGGCTTGCTTGGGTAGCGTAGTGAACAACGTGACAAAGAACTTTAATCTGATCATGGAGTGCTTCAAGAAGTACTTTGGTCTTATTCTAGCTTTCAAGAAACTTCATCAGAAGGATCCTAAGTAAGTTCAGAGTTTTAATAACGTTGTGGGAATATTTCCCAATTCTAAGAAAGATACATTTTATTTTTACATTTTGAATTAATTGGTGGTAGATTGTTTTAATAAAATCAGAAATCAAAGCTCATTGGAATGAGTATTCGGGAGTCTTTGGGTTGGGGTGGGGTACTGCACTGCACTGTTTGTTAATTATTTGGAATATAACCATGATATTTTTAAGTTTCTATAATTCTTGGGACAACTATTTTCTTTCTGTTTTATGTTAATCTAATTTATTTAAACTGTTCCCACCGCCATTCAAATTCAGTTTTCAGATTCTTTGTCAGTTGTCACAAGTCTAGAATTTGTCATTTGTTTCAAAATCTGAATGTTTGTCAGTCTTCATGCTAAATCTTTTCATCCTTTTGTTTGGTTTTGAATTAAATTTCTCTTTCTTCTGCTGTCATTTTCATTAGAATCATTAATTAACATAAATTAATTTTCTAATTTATTATTAATTCTGCTATCTTTGATTATTTTTACAAACATTCGTTTATTTATTTCATGACTTTTTATTCATTGTTAAATTGTCAATTAAAGAACATTTTTATTATTATGTTTTTCACTATCCTTAATTAATCATTATTCTTCACAATTATTTGAAACTTGCTTTTAGTCATTCTATTTATAAATAAATCATTTCCAGTAATTAGTTTATTACATTTACCGTTGATTCATTTCCATTTATTATTTATTTAGTCAGCTATTTCTATTTGGTATTAATTCAAATTCATTTATTATTTAATAGTCACTCATTTTTATTTTTTTTCTAATTCATTATTCATACAATTTCATTTATTAATTATTTATTTCTATGTTCATTTATCATTCATCTCCCATAATTTACATTTTTGAAAAATATATTTTCCGTTCATTTCCCATAATTTAACTTTGACATAGGCCATTCATAACGTATGAAACTGTTCATTCGGTCAATTGATTATTTATTTTATCTATTCATTCCATCTACATATATTTATATTTGTAATATTTAGAGCGGGGAGGAAACTGTTAGAGCTGTATTTGACGGAGTTTATTATTTCATGGATCATGAGAAGAAAGAGATTCAACTTGCAATCCTTCAGGTAAAAACAAATATTTGTTAAATACGTAATTTTTAGGAGATTTTTGTTTTAATGAGACAAAAAGGACCTTCAGTGGATATATATATATATTTATATATATATATATATATTTATATTTGTTCAAAGAATTGTAACTACTGAGGATCGTCATGATAGACGTGAAACATTATGTTTAGTATAATTCTTTTTTAGATAAAAATGTGAAGTTAAAAACTGAAATATATTTATATACATATATACATATATTCATGCTCCAGTATCCGTTTTATTCCTATTGATGATTGGGTCAAACCCATTAAGTGTTTGTCTTGGAAAATATATACAAGTATCCGATAAACGACTGAACCGATCCGGCCTAAATTCGTTGTGGGACCTCACATGACCCCAGGGAAGGATTGCGTATGGTCCGGATTTAAAAATTAGCTTTAAAAAACTTCAATTTTCCCAAATTCACAAAAATAAACGAGAAACCTCTGAAATATTTTGTCACTGGTTGATAATTTAAGAAGAGAAAATTTGGCAGATAGAGCAATAATTATAAGTTATAGTTGATCATGGAGGCACAGCCCTGTGGAAGCCTAGTGTAATTATATTTTATCATATATCGTTTTTTTTCAGTGCCTTGGAAACATCTGTATTAGACACTATGATCTTATGTTGGAGGAATCATTAAAACAGAGATACATATCCATTCTTTCTCCTCCAGAATACAGTTCACATCATAGAATACAGGTTAGGAATAATTACACCAATAATAATAATAATATATTTACATTCTTAATCCACCGGAATATGGTCACAATTAAAAATAATCAAAATATGCATCCTTCATTCGACAAAGATTTGAAGGATTCCGTTGTGAATCAGACATGCCATTTTCCATTATTGTATTAAAACTGTTCGGACATAAACTGATGTATTAACATAATGTTAGATTGAGGTTTAATTTCTTTCATAAAATGTACTTTTGACATTTACATGGATTTATTCAATTTATATTTTAGAGCGGACCATGGTTACAACTAAATATAAACATAAAATTATGTAATTGTTTTATTACAATCATTCTGTTGAAATCAGGGAGAATTCCCGTTCAAAAATAATAGTGCTGAGAATCCATTTGATTTTGATTCGGATCTGGATCCGGGATCCGCACTGGAACAAATTGGATCCAGATCCAGGTTATGAACATTTCTATGAGATTTACTGATTTTTTTAACAGAAGAATTAATTAATTCAGTCGCATCCTCCATAATGAATAATACAATAGTAACACGGAGAAGAATATTTAGAGTGTTATTAATTACAAGCAATTTTTACAAAGAAACCAGTTTTTTCTTCTAAATCCCGAGCAATCAAGTTAATATATGAGTTAATCACCTGTACAGTTTACAGTGTACAAGCTAAAATATGCCATCAAGAGATAAGAATAATTCAAGTAGAAATTTTAGATAACAAGCATAAAAACTAACCAACAGAACTATAAAGATTTTCTACAATTTAAATCTTTAAACTTTAAAGTTTTGAATTTGTTTTGTGTTAGTTTCTGAAATGAAGTAAAAATATTTCTTTGTTATGCAATAAAGCAAATGCTGGTTTTCACTTTTAAAACTGAAAGCGTAAGTTCATAAGAGCCTACTTGCAAAGATGGCAATGCCGATTTACAACAGGACCCTTAAAAGCTCTGTATATGATGAAGTAAAACCTTTAAATTAATGTTTATCATTTTAAAAACTGATTATTTTCGATTGTGGTTTCTCTGCAAAAGTGACAGGTGTATTTCTAATGCAGGAAAATAAATAGGTGTTATCAGAGTTAAACATTTTTAAACCTTGAAAAACTATTATATTTTCAACATTTTTGATCAGAGACAGGTTCAAAGGGAACCAAATCGGGCATTGCCATCTTTGCATGGAGGGTCACTTGAAATTACGCTTACAGTCTCTTTACACTATAGATTTGATAATTTCTAATACTTGTTGTATTTAGGATACAGTATTGGTTCTACAGGTGCTCAACAATATTGAGACCTATTTAGTAGAAGAAGAGAACAGAATGATGGAGAAAGATAAAAACTGTAAGTTTCATGAAATTTGTTAGTTTTGTTATACGATTGAAATATCAAGTTTTTACTACGTTTCTAAATCGTCTTCATAGTTCAAATAATAATTAATGAGATGTTTTGCAAAAGGGGAAAATTGTGTTAGTAATTGATGAACTGTATCTTTAATTATGTTCTATTATTTAATGGGAAATAGGAGAATCTAGTGGGAATATTATAAATTGATGAACTGTCTCTTTAATTATGTTCTATTAAATAGGAGAATCTAGTGGGAATATTATAAATTGATGAACTGTCTCTTTAATTATGTTCTATTAAATAGGAGAATCTAGTGGGAATATTATAAATTAATGAACTGTCTCTTTAATTATGTTCTATTAAAGGGAAAGAACACGCTGAACAAGAGAATTTAAAGGAGATGGGGGATGTTTCTAGTGGAATGGCGAGCACAATTATACAAATATTTTTAAAGGTATTTTATAATATTATTAATTGATTAGAACTCCCGGTTGGTACCGCATGTTTTTATCTTAATGAAAGACATTTAAGAATTGGATCGACACTGAAGCAACTTTTCTAAGGGTTGGTTTGGATAATGGGCAAACCCATAAAGGAAAAAATTAAATTTTTTATTTTCAGTCTGTGTTAGGAAGTTTTATTCACCCCTCAGTACAAGTTCGCCACGCAGCTCTTAAAGTGATTCAACTAATTCTGGGGCAGGGACTTGTTCATCCTGTCCAGGTAGGTCTTGGAAACCAATTTCTTCATTAAGTTATTATACAAATTTGACTTTTTAAAACAATATTCTCCTTTTTTCTAATTTTAACTTTTCCATGTTTTAAAAAACAGTCTTCATGTTTATTATTGTCAAAAAGCAATATTTCTTTAAAATGATATCTAGATTGTACCGTACCTGATCTGTATGTCTACGGACTGTGAGCAGCGTGTATCACACACGGCTGATCGTGAGCTCCAAGATATAGAGAAGAAGTATCCAGGGTTTATCCACATGAAGCTTATGCAGGGGATCAAATTATCCTATAGTTTACAGGTCAGCTTTAAAATAAATAACCAGTGGGCAAAACATGTTTTGATATCTGTGGTGAGTTTCTAAAAAAACGGTTCTTTGACCATGATTCGGAGATGATCTCAGCGTTTACCCGGATTAAATCCTGATCAAAACTAAATCTGGCTTTTAGAGTCACAGCAAGGGCCTAGGATTTAACTTCGCTTCTCCGGAGATCTTCATGCTGATGGCTAACCGTACCGCAGACCTATTTTTATAGGCGGATTTAAGACTTTAAGTCCGGAGATTATCTATTGGGTTTTCAGGTCAGCCGCTGAATTCATGGGTTTAGCTAGATTTCAAAAATTTCCCAGCTCAGGCTTAGCGCACCTTTATTCTTATAATAGTTATAGCATTTAGATGTTACTTTATCTGCTACCATTTTTTCTAACAAAAAGATTAAGATTTTTTTTGACAGATTTTTAAAAATGGAAAGGCGAATCTTATCATTTTGACCGTCCAAAAAAAACTGGCACAAATGTATCAAACTAAATGTAGTCAAAAACGATAGGTCAACGCTTAAGAAAATAATATTTAAAAAGCTAAGTAATAGAAAGCGAAAAAGAAAAAATTAAAATATTAATAAAATAGAATCTTAATCTAATAACTGAACATTTATGTAGTCCCCCCAGGACTTAAAGGGACTAAAGCCATTCTTTCAAGTGTCCCCCCCCCCTTCTTTATGTTATTATGTTACGAGATGAGGAATAAAATTGACAAATTAAAGAATTTTCCTTGGTGATATTCAAATAAACGTTAGAGGATAACCTAAAACAGTCCCTTTAATGTTTAATACTGGAGTCCTGGGGTTTAATTAGAATGTATGGGAGGAGCTAAGGTGGAAGTAGTAAAGTTTAATGATACTAGCCTCTTCTAAATTAATTGTGAACATGTTCTCTTTGTGTACATCGTAAAACAAAACAAAAATAATTCGCGGATTTTCACAAAAAATTTCGTGGATTTTCAAAATTTTCAAAAATTTAATGAAGATCGAATTTTGATGGAGACAAATATTTGAAATTTTGATCATTCATAAACCTTCCCTGGGGTCCCTAGATGTCCCACAAAAAATTTGGGCCCGATCGGTTCAGCCGTTTTGACGTTTATTGGATACAAACAAACAAACAGACAAGCCAAATTTATATATAGATGGAAGGGAAACATGAAATACATTCGAAACAGAAGAAATTTCAGTTATTTTCTTATGTTTGGCAGCCATGGTGAACTTTCAGTATATTTAGAGCCAATACAAGTGTTAATAACTCTTGACAAATAGTTATAAGATGAAAGTGAAGTATCAAATATTTTAAAGATAAAAGAAAATATAAAAAAAAAATGCAATAATTGAACGGAAATTGGTCTTAAAAGTTGATAATAGATGAAATAACACGGTTTTATGAAACGATTGTGTATTTAATCATTCTTCCTCACTGTATATTATATCACTTGTGCAATAGTTCTGATTGGTTCCCGGATTTTCTCCAAAAAATTTAGGATATTTTCAAATATTTTTTTTCAATTGAAATGAAATGGGGAATGTCCAAATTTTTTCAAAAACTTTGCGTTAGGTCCATGTGGGGTGTCTTAAATCATAAACATTGGGTCGGGAAACTCAATTCTGGACTATATACTCCATTTCTCCCTCTCCTTATACCATTCCCCCCCCCCTTTCCCGCATTTTCTCCCTCCTAAAGGCCAAAGAAGCCTTCTGACTTTATTACTAGAGATTTCTCTCTGATTTTTTGCATGCAGACCTGAATTGTGATCAAGTTTTTGAATTAAACATCAATATAAAATTACCTATAACACTTGTTTTGGCACGACGTGCTGTAAAGTTTTAGGACTGAAATTTTTTCTATATCTCGAAGGTTCTCGCCTTTTTAGATTATATTTTGTCCCTCGCTAAAGCTTGACACAAACTTAAATCTAAAAAGGCTTGAACTCGGTAAAGAGAACATTTCTGTCCAAAACTTTAAAACACTGCGAACCAAAATAACATTACGATCTTTTTAATTTTTCGATCAGACAACGCTTTTAAGGGTACCGTTCTGAATCTGACATGCCACATACAGTTATGATAACAGAAAAATCTGCAAAACTCAATTTCTAATGTAAACTTTTGTGTACAGGAGGTTCTCCCTGGACAGGACACTGGTGTACTCCGTGGATACCGTGTCAAGGAAGGTGAACTACCCACCGCCCTTCATGGATTTCTCTACTCTTGCCTTCGATCAACCAAAGCCCAGCGTCGGGCTATACTCATGAACTTTCTCAAACAGTTTGACGACATGGTCGATACGTCGTTGTCGAACATGCTGTATCTCGCGGATAACCTGGCCTATATACCCTACACTGTGATTGATGAGCCCCTGTTTCTAATCCACCATGTTGACGTCATGGTGTCCGTGATCGGGACCAACGTGCTCCAAAGCATTAAGGAGTCCCTCAAGCTGCCGCCGGAGTACGAGCTAAAGATGAATCCGGAGACAGGCAGAGAGGAGGTAAGTCGCGTTCTAAATATTCGGGGATTTTTGGATTTTTTTCGCGGATTTGCACGTAACATAGTAACTAAATCCAGTTCTGATACACTTTTTTTTAATCCAAACCTCTATTTCTATTGATTTTTCTTTCCTTTTTTAAAGAATTCTCTATGTATTTTTACTTCAATATTTTTATTTAAAAAGTCGACTCTAGAAGAGTGCAATTTATAAAGAGTAAAATAAGCTCAGAGTATTTAAAAAAAAGAGATATTTTAATAAATTCGAGAGAGAAAAATTCTCTAAAAATCTACAAAAATTAAGAAATTATCCAGAAAAAAAAATTGAAATAATTTGTTTAAAGAAGACATTTCTAAAAATGCTTCAACTCTTTTTAAATTGTCTTTTTCTCTACTCTGAACTTGTATTACGGAACACCAGTGGTTTAAGAGATACTAAAAATATAGTTTAAAACGGCCCAAGCCAAGGCGAGGGGGAATTTGAGTGAAGTGGAAGGGATCCGGGGGCAGTGACGGCTTATGTGGGAATGGGGACCACCCTTCCATTAGGGGGGGGGGGGGTGCTGTGGGTATATGAGACAAAGGTTTTATTAACTAGTGCCAATATCAGATTGTTATACATTACTATAATCACTAATTCCTTTATTTTCTACAGTTCTTCATTTTTTATACATATTGTACATTGTACATTGTACAAAGCTGTGGCTTTTGTTCACACAATTTCACCTATTTAACATAAATTTTTCACTTTTCTTTTTCACACTTTTTTGTCGGTTAATGCGTTTTAAATAAAAAAGTGTATAGACAACTCCATGAGTTTAAAAATTGTTGTTTTTGGCCAAATTGCGATTTATTTCAAATAGAATAAACCGAACGATAGATTCAATTGTCTTGGATACTGTATTTGGCAGATTTTTTAGTCTTGTGTACTCTTTTTGACAGTATCTAAGATACTTTTTGCGGCATTTTTCGGGTGCAATGGGTTTAACCAAATAGATATTAGAATAGAAGAGAAATACGACTCGATATGAATTAGTTCAGGAGTTCAATGTGTTCAATTTATGTCAATGTTTCAAACATTCACGGAGTAGTAGATCACATTAATACAGTATTAGACATATCCGTTACAATTTCTTCTTTTTATAAAGCTTATGCTGAAATAAACTCGGGAATGCATGACAGGTTGTCAAAGAATTGATTTCAATAAATTTTTTTCCAATAAAAATATGTTCCAGGGCCCAGTATGGAAACAGTACAACAACATGGCGGTTTTACACTTTTTTTCGACTTAATTCCACTCTATAACTGTACAATGTTCAGCCAGATTAATCCTTAGATTAACCCCTGATATAGTTTTTCTATCACAGTTTCATCTTAAAGAATCTTGATGTAAAAATCCAAGAATTGCTTTTATATTTTCCTTTTCTCTCGAGTTTTAGCACTTAAAGGAGTTGAAGTCAGTTCTGTAGTCCATACAAAGAAAATTTTGCAATCGCCAGGAGCCCAGGATGTGTGTGGTAGTAGAATGATAATTTTATCCTGACCAAATCCGAATATATACCTTTCTTTACAGAGGGGGGGGGGCCGTACCACTAACCACATGGAGCCTTCTGTCGAGTTTCTTGTTTTTAGTTTAAACGGAATATTTACAAGTTTTTTTTGTGCTAAAAATTGGGGAAATAAATAATGATAAAAGAATTTTCAGTGAAAAATGTATCATAAAAGGGTCCGGGGGGGCATAGATCCTGGGTCGACTTTGAAGTGTCGAAACGCCTTGGATTTGACCCTACTAACTCGCACATACTTCTTTTAATTTTTCAGTGTTAAGCACATGTTTCTAGCTTTAGCTAAATAGGAGTTATTGGCTCACTGCTGAACGACTTTTGAGTGAGAGCTTTTATCCTTTCACACATAGTGCGGATGGAACATCATATATCTCTTGTGTCCCCCCCCCCCCCCATTT
>NW_019397766.1:17979-19533 GCF_000591075.1 Eurytemora carolleeae | reverse complement strand
TCCTGTATCCAGTATCCTGTATCCTGTATCATGTATCCAGTATCCTGTATCATGCACCTAGTATCATGTACCCAGTATTTAGTTTGTATATATGTATGAAGCCAATTTTTTACAGATTGATTCTTGCTGAAGAAGTTTAAACCCTCTTACATACATGAACTGAACACAAAGGACAATGAATGAAAAATTGAATTTTAATGGTTTTTTTCGAAAATTGTACTGATTGTACAGATTTTTTAAAAAAATGTACGGATTTTTTAAAAAAATGTACGGATTGGTTTAAAAAAATGTACGGATTGTACGGATATCTTTTCGAAAATTTTACGGATTGTACGGATTTCTTCTGAAAATGTACGGATTTTTGTACGGATTTGTTCAAAAAAGTTTTGGCCACCCTGTATCCATATACTCCAGGTTGTATATATCCATATACTCCAGGTTGTATATATCCATATACTCTAGGTTGTATATGTCCATATACTTCAGGTTGTATATATCCATGTACTTCAGGTTGTATATATCCATGTTCTCCAGGTTGTTTATGATGAAGACCTGGATGAAGATAAGGAGAGTGTGTACTCCCGACTCCCTGACTCCCTGGCAGGTTTCCAGAAGAGTTTAACAGTTGGCCAGGGTTGTCTTCTTCTTCTTGTTCTTAGAGAACATCTTAAGGTTAGTTTACTCACTTACCCAGTCACGTCTTTTCTTACCTAGTCAATTATTTACTTACCTAGTCAATGATTTACTTACCCAGTCACGTCTTTTCTTACCTAGTCAATTATTTACTTACCTAGTCAATGATTTACTTACCTAGTCCATTATTTATTTACCTAGTCAATTATTTACTTACCTAGTCACGTCTCTTCTTACCTAGTCAATTATTTACTTACCTAGTCAATGATTTACTTACCTAGTCAATGATTTACTTACCTAGTCAATGATTTACTTACCGAGTCAATGATTTACTGACCTAGTCACGTCTTTTCTTACCTAGTCAATTATTTACCTACGTAGTCAATGATTTACTTACCTAGTCAATGATTTACTTACCTAGTCAATGATTTACTTACTACGTCAATGATTTACTTACCACGTCAATTATTTACTTACCACGTCAATTTTTTACTTACCACGTCAATTATTTACTTACCACGTCAATTATTTACTTACCACGTCAATTATTTATTTACCACGTCAATTATTTACTTACCCGGTAAACTAAACTAGTTAATTACACTGTTACTCAGGCACTATTAAATATTTAGTCTATATTATTACTATTTAACATATATTTCACAAGTTTGTATCTAGGAATTGTATTCTATCAACGAGGCTAAGATCCAAGGATATTCTCCCAGTGAAAGCCAGAAGATCTATGAAAGAGCTGTGAACAGGAAAGGGAACGCTAAGTTTAATCCTAAGGCTACTGTAGAAATCCTCAAGCACCCCCCTGTACCCGCCCATCTACTGGATGAGGAAGGGAAGCGGGATCTTATTCAGAAATATCTTGGGGTAAGCTAACATTACCTGGTTTAAAGGAATATTTTGAAGATT
>NW_019397766.1:9211-17925 GCF_000591075.1 Eurytemora carolleeae | reverse complement strand
GGTTTTATACAAACAATAGGCTTTATAATTAACAATGCGGGATATTGGTAGACTTGGATATTAATTTAGGTAGACTTAAGAGTGTTGGGTAGACTTTAGAGTGTTGGTAGACTTTATAGTGTCATTGGACTTTAAGAGTGTTGGGTAGACTTTAGAGTGTTGGTAGACTTTATAGTGTCATTGGACTTTTAGAGTGTTATTGGACTTTAGAGTGTTAGGTAGACTAGTGTTTGTAGACTTATTGTTAGTAGACTTATTGTTGGTAGACTTTAGAGTGTTAAAATACTTGAGTGTTGGTGGACTTTCAGAGTGTTTGTAGACTTTATAGTGTTAGGTAGACTTTATAGTGTTAGATAGACTTTAGAGTGTTGGTAGACTTTAGAGTGTTTTTGGACTTTTAGAGTGTTATAAGAGTGCAGACGTGGTGTTAGGTAGACTTCAGAGAGTTAGTAGACGTCAGAGTTTTAGTTGACTTAAGAGTGTTTGTAGACTTTAGAGTGTTTGTAGACTTTAGAGTTTTAGGTAGACTTTATAGTGTTAGGTTGACTTTACAGTGTTAGGTAGACTTTAGAGTGTTAACATATTTTGTATCCAGTAATCTGTATTCTGCATCCCGTACTCCGTATCCTGTATCCTGTATCCTGAATCCCGTACTCCGTATCCTGTATCCCATATCCTGTATCCTGGTGTATCTCAGATTTATCTCGAGCTTTTATAAAAGAAGAAAACTGTCTGTCTAGCTTTTCAACTATCTTTTCTTTTATCTGTACATAGAGCTAGCTCTAGAGAAATAGTGATATCATTATACATTTATATTAATATTATTATTATACATTTATATTAATATCATTATACATTTATATTAATATTATTATTTTTAGGCAAGACNAGAACTTATATTCAGGGCATCATAATACTAATTTTGATACGAATGATATGATACGAGTGAATGTGTTCACTTTTTTTTAATGTTAAGATGGAACTCACTTTTCTCCGCAAATACTCTCAAACTACACTTATAAAGCCGAAAATGGGATTTTTAGTGACCCAATGAAACTGTCAACTATGATGGTACATTAAAGATACAATTTTTATATTATCGTCATTTCGATCCACTAAAATTCAAAATTATTCAAAATTTAGATTTTCCGGTCTAGCGGAATTTTACGCGGCAATTCGGAATGGGACCGAGTTTGATTTAATTGTTTTTTCTGTCGGTTCCATACGCGTAAATATGCTAATAAGTAAAATGGTCGAAACAACGCAGTCAAAATCGCTTCCGGGGCAGTGTGGGGGAGGAATTATAAAATATTTTATTTTTGTATGGAAACTAATCTCCTCTAAGAAGTCAATCCACTCAACTTAGAACTTTTAAATTAGACTAAGAACATTCCTGTGGTTCTACCAAGTTCCCCAATCAAAATAAATTGGTCTTGGGGTTCTTTAGTTATGATCCGACATTTAATCTAAGCAGAGATCTCAACCTCTATATATGTATAATGTTTATTCTGTATATATGGCTGTTTGTTTGTTTGTATCCAAAAACGTCAAAACGGCTGAACCGATCTGGTCCAGATTTTGTACTGGACCTCTCATGATCCGAGGAATGGATTATGGATGGTCGAATTTATTTTGGGTTCAATTCTTCCAATTTTTTGGCTGCACGCCTAATTAGTCATCGAAATTCCTTAAATCAAATCAAATCAATTAAATTTTAATGACCACAAATAGAAAATATTTCAACTATGGCTTTAAATTATGCATATCAAACGAAAGCTAGGAACCCAGGGAATACAGTGGCAGCAACAAATCCAGTGTTTGACCATCTAATGACCTCTAATGTCCTAAAATGACCTCCAAAATGAAAATGTTTGTACTGTGGCTATATGTATATAAATCAAAAGCTAGGAACCCAGGGAATACAGTACATCAAAGAAAGAAGAAGCTGGGTGTTGTTAAATGAATAGGGTCAAAAATAATATCCCCCCCCCACCGATTTTCTTTTCTGTTTTTATTTTTCAGTAGAGGTCATTAGAAGGTCAAATACTGGATTTGTTGCTGCTACTGTATTCCCTGGGTTCCTAGCTTTAGTTTGCTAAACATAAAGCCATAGTTAAAACATTTTGGAGGTCATTTAGGTCATTAGAGGTCGCAAGAGATTAATAGACCAAACACTGGATTTGTTGCTGCTACTATATTCCCTGGGTTCCTAGCTTTCGTTCGATATGCATGAAGCCATAGTTGAAATATTTTCTATTTGTGGAGGCCATTAAAGGTCATTAGAGGTCATTAAAATTCCATTTGATTTTATTTTAGGAATTTCGATCACTAATGAGGCGTGCAGCCAANGGGCCCCCCCCCCCTACATCAAATAGGACATCTCCACCATCCCCTTTTATAAATTCACGAACTTTTTTTTTAAATCCGCGACATTTTTTGCTTTTGTTTGTTCTTATCTTCTTCATGAGGCCACACCAAAAATTTAAGCCGAATTACTTCGGCTCTTTTTTAAACGTTTTTTAACCGACCTTCATTTTTCACTTATTCTTTGTATCAGGATTTGGATAAAACTGAAAGAGAAAGAGCGGACCGCAGGAAGAAAGTTAAACCAAGCAAAGAAAAGAAGAGAAAGAAGAGTAAGAAGAAGAAGAAATATAGAAGTGAGTCGGAAAATGAATCTGATTCCGGTTCCGACTCTGATTATGTTGATTAGATAATTTTTTAAAATATTTCAGTGACTTGAAAAAAAATATCAAAAAACTATTTATGTAATAACTTAAGATATTTAAGATTTCTGGACACTACTAGTGAAAATTGTGGAAAGTGGAAATAACGTTGTATATTTTGTAAACAGTGTACTGTACATGTACTGTACTGTACTGTACTGTACTGTAATATTCTTGTGTACAGTTCTAATTGTATACTATCTCTGAACCAGGATTTATATAACAATAAAATGAATTGTCCTACACGGCAGTACACCATTTTATTCATTTTTTATGTCTGAAAATGTTCTGCAGCTGTGGTGTTGACCCTGTTTTGTATTTGTATTCAACTTTATTTCCCAAAGCTGGTATCAAAATTCAAAGAATATAGGTGGATTGTAAGTGACCCTCCAGTGATAGAATCGATAAAATTGATCCCCATCAGAGCCCACAATAGAACCTAGTTTGAGGAAGTATGAATTGGATAATATATAAATAATGTACATATTCACTTTTTGGAAAAATGATTTTTCATATGTGGTTTCTGTGCAAAAGTTGCATGCGCATTTCTTGCCTCCGAAACAATGGCGAAATTCTCAGAATTTAGGAAATCAGTGAAACCACGTTACTCTACACATAATTTATCAGTTAAGGATTCAAAGGGTACAGTTCTGAATCGGACATTCCCCTAAACGATTTCAAAATAATTATCGCTTTTGATCAATTTTTTATCCATTGCGTATTTCTATTAACGTTGTGAACGTTGTGATATGTTTTATGTTGAAATTAGATCTCCAATTTTTGGACAATGAACAAAATTAATTCAAAGTAATTATACTTCAATACTTAAGAACTAAACTTGTGTTCAAATTCAAGTAAAACTAATAATGTGCAAATTCTCTTTAAAGGCGTCTATGCAAAATTCCATCCTTTAATTCAAGGCTTTCCAAAGAGCTATACAAAGTCTAAATCCAATGACCAGAAGTAGGTTTAAATAAAGATTTAGTTGGGTAAAGGTAAAATAAGGCATTCAGGCAGTAGACCCGCTTCGAGCCTAAAGTGAGTGATTAGATAGAAAAGTAAACAAATATGAGAAATGTCTCAGACCAATACTTTTTGAGTTATCCCCCTAAAAAGAGTAAACCTTTTGTTAATATTTTTTTGTAGACACACATAAATACTAACTTTTTAAACGTTCCATTAAAAACCAATAGTTTAAAAGAACCATATTCAAAAACAATAATCCGCAAAATATCAAAAGCAAAATTTATCTTGAAAGAGTAAGTTTTAAAAAACACCACCAGGAGTCGCTAGTTTACTTGCATATTTATTTTATTATCTGATCGAGTCAAATAATATAAACTTTATTCAAAATAATATGAATATATAGGTGTTTTTTTTTAGTTTTCAAGGCTCCACTATTATTAATTTTTGTTATTTTTTCTTCTTCTGAATAAATGCATTAAAACATCTTGATTTTTTCTCATACAAATCATAATTTTAAATTTTTTGAAGAAAACAAATCTTAAATTCATGTTGAAAACAGTGGCGTAAATAAGGGGGGTTATTGGGGTTACTTACCCCCCCCCCTAGAATCCTGGGGTTACTTGCCCCCCTAGAATCTTAGGGGTAATTACCCCCCCCCCCCTTGAATCTTGGGGACACAAACATCCCCGTTTAGTAACTTGATCTCCATTCTCCATGTCCATGATTACCATTAAAAGGCAAAAATGTAAAAAAAATTGTTGCCGCTTCGCGCAGATAATCAACTTTACAACAAAGTAACATAGTTTAATTTTACCCAAAAATTGAGCTTTTTACTGCAGTAGCGTCAGTGGCGGATATAAGGGGGGTTATTGGGGTTATTTAACCCCACCCCTAGAATCCTGGGGGTAAATACCCCCCCTAGAATCCTGGGGGTATATACTCCCCCCTAGAATCTTGGAGGTAATTACCCCTGAACATATATTCAGGCCCTGAATAGCAGGGGTTACTCCACTTGCTGCCTCTACAAGTAATCCCACTTTAATACAGATGCTGCAATAAACCTGAACATTCTTTACGAATGAATGATTTAAGTAGTGCAGGAGGGGAACCATACATTTATAATAAACAAGGCTGGAAGTGAGCAGCCGAATTCCTGACAAAAGAAATCGTCTTTAAAGCAATCCATAATTGTAAGTAAACCTGGGCCAATATGAAAACATAAGTTTAAAAAATATCAACACGCAGCAAAATTCAAACCTTGGACGAGAAATTGTAGCTGACCTTCCTCAACCTCAGAGACGACTAGTGGGGGTCGTGGGGTGGGGGACTTCGGCCTTCTTTGGAAAAATTAGGAGCGCAAGAAGAGAGAGCAAGCACCAGCTAGGCAAGGGGGCCAAGCGCTGCAGCTAGGACAGACTAGTGAGGCAGGCACTGCAGCCACATGACATTGTGTTATATTTGAGATGCATGTACAAAATTTATAGGAGGGGGGCCTGGCCAAAAATCGTTCTCTAGGAAATAGGAGCACCAAAAACCCTTAAGCTGAGGTCAGAAAGATCAAATTGCTTTGTTTTGATTATCAACATATAAAAAATCACTTAATAAACATGTATAGCATACTTTATAGGAGAGGCCGGGGGAAAGACAGGGGATTCAAAAAAGTTCTCTGGGACGTGATGGCCCAAAAAAAGGTCAAAATTCTAGCTTTATATATCAAATAAACAAATCAGATGCGTTGACGTATGTATATATTTCACGACGCCATGTGCCCAATTGCCCCAAATAGTGAATATACCATTACCTTTATATCGATGGTATGGTTTGGTCGTGATTCCTTATTGGTGTTTTAATAAAATCTACGAAATTTTACAAAAAACCGGTTTTGAGAATTCATAGAACCGAACATAGAACATAGTTCAAATTTTCAACGCTAGAGACCACCTTACACAAAAACCATAATTATTAATTGCTTGCAGTTTATGTCTGTCTTTTTAAGATTGCAGTTGTTTAACATTTATTTATCATTTTCCTAATTTTGAAATGTATTTAAGAGCATAATTTTTTAAACTGTTCAATATTAGTTATTTAAATCATTACTCCTTGCACACAAACCTCTGACTGTCAGATTAAGCGGTACGTTGACAATACTATACTTTGTACTTTATGATATATTGGAGCGAGGGATGGTAATTACCTCCGCACAATTATAGAACCTCTAAGCACATATTAGCCTGGTTCTAGAGAGCTAAATACAACTCGATACAAATCCTTCTTGGTGTTATTAAGGGTAGATCATCTGTATACTTTACGCGTTCTTTAGAGGTACAAACACTGGTATTATGCATGATACCGGTATTACAAAGAGTGGTATTACCTAAATCCAGCCGCAGGGTGGATTTAGGTAGGATAATCTACCTTAAATACCGGTATTAGTTTGGTTTGGGTAAATTTCTGGGAAAAGAAAGCTCATGAATTACAGGGATGCATCAAATACCTAGGTATTAAATACTTACATGAATTATTTATCTTCTATCATAAATAAAGAATATATTATAAAAAGTCGTCTTTAATTCTTAAAATTTTTTTTGCTGAGTTAAGTGCTCGAGCATGCGCAAAAAAGGAAAATTTCTATAGAATGGATGATAAAAGGCCGGTATTAGCTAGGATGACTAAAGACCTCTTCAGCTGTTCTATGCTAGATAATCCAACCCCGAATTAGGCAGCATTATCGTCTAAAGAATACGAATTTCCTAAACACTGGTATTAGCGTTAAGAGTGGTATAAGAGTGGTATTAGCTAATACCGCTCTTCTACCACTCTTAAGAGTCATCTTTCTAGAACCGGCCTATTATGTTGGTATTTATGAGTGGGCATCCAATTTTTCTCCAAACCATCTCCTGGGAAATTCTTCTATTAATAATCGTCAATTTCAACTTAAAACGGGACTAATTTGATTATTTAAGCGTACGGTAGTCGATCTGTCGTATCCTATACATTTGCATAATATCTTTTTTTTACAATCAAAGTTCAGGAGAAAATTTATTTTATCTATTTTGCTACGTGTACAACACGTGAAAGAATATTTCCGCGTTTGTTACCCGTGCTTTACATCAGGAGGAATCTTCAAGATTGTGAAGGGAGGGGCATAAATTAAACACGTGAATTCAAACAGTTCTCCATAATATGCTAATCTCGTTGAAAACCTGTGTTTTGTTTGTTGGGTTCTATCCCTTTAATTTTGATTATTGGCCTGCGCTGCCACTTTTTCACTCAAATTTTGAAGATTTAAAAAAAAATCAAATCAATTGCCAACACATGTTTTACCATCCACCCCCTTAAACTGCCCCATGGTTTTGACATAGAAATGGTCAAATTCAGAATTCACTGTAATAAATTCCAGGGGAATACAATTTTCGGCGCTCTTCGCGCGCCCTTTTTTATTATTTCCCCTGGAAAATATATAATAAGCAACAAATTTTAAATATTAAACCAAACCTTGTTTTAATCAATTAACAGTCCCTTAAACAAATACTTGCAGGTTTTATTCAAATCCGTCTTATCCAACTTCAAATCAGAGCTTTATGGTTTGGATCTATTTAAAGGGAGTGGACGCCTAAGGGGGAGGCATGCCCAGTGGCGTACGAGGGGGGCCGCGTCCCCCGCCCCCCCTACGCGTGCTTCCCCCCCCCTGAGAGGCGGAGGGGGGCACTCATGAGGGGAGGCTCTTTTAATATTACATCTGCTTGCATTTCCCTTCCTCAGGCCAGGCACAATGGCGTACCTAGGGGGGCAGTAGTCCTCTTCCCCCCTGGGNAAAATAAATTTGCCCTCAAAATAAATATTTAAGATTTCCCATACACAAATTTGCCCAAACTGAAAAAAAGCCCCCCAAAACAAAATTTGCCACTAAAACAAAGATTTAAGATTTCCTGTAACTAAAACTTGCCCCCAAAAAATAAATTTGCCCCTGAATTATAGATTTAAGATTTTTCCCAAACGAATTTGCCCCTCCTGAAAAGAATCCCCCCAAATATAAAAAATTACCCCCAAAATATCCCGAATTGGTAAGGTAGTTTTTTCTTGGTTGACTATACTTCTGCCCCCCACCCCTCTATACATTTTTAGGAAGGTCCAAAGTTCAAAGATGTTCTTAATTGAGTTTAAGTTGAACCAGAAACTGCATAATTTTACTGTTTTGTATTGTAATGTCAGAAACCCAGGTTTTTTACTCTCACAGAAAACAAATGTTTCTTTTAACTGAGAACTCAAAACACGTTGAAATGGGGGACAAGGGGGCATTGGCCACCCTACACCTGTGAAGGGGGGCAAAGCTCCCCCCTGGAACTCAGAGCTATCACATTTTTCAAATCAAAGCTTACTGTTCGGAATTGGGGGTTTGAGGGGAGCCCCACCCCCCAAATAAATATATATATTATTGAGGGGAATTATAAAAATCGAATTTTGAAGAAAAAAAAATTATATTTTTTAGGCTGTACATGTCACCTGCCCAGGGTACTCACGAGGTTCATAAATAAAATAATTTGGCCAGCCATAGCGAACATGTAAATTAAAGAAGAGCTTTATAAGATTACAAAAATGTCTATTTTCAAATAATTTTGTTTAAAGGAGAGATAAAGTAAAGTTCTTGTAAGGTAATTGATCTATTTGTGTGTACCTTAAACGTATCTAATAATTATAATAAACGTATATAATAATTATGCTTGATATCCAACTTGCGCCCAAGAGCCACGAAGCATCCTGAATTCTCAATTATGGGTGGATCCTGAGTCCACCTTGAAGCGCCCATACTCTGGTTCTCCAGGTCCTGGCATAACCCGGAGAAAATGAGTTCTAGATCCTCCAACCTTTTATATTCTCCGTTCCGTCTTCCGGACCTTTCAGTTCCGTTCAGTACAGGGAGAATACAGGGAGTATAGGGTAGAATACAGGGAGAATACAGGGAGTATAGGGTAGAATACAGGAAGTATAGGGTAGAATACAGGGAGTATAGGGTAGAATACA
>NW_019397766.1:5920-8254 GCF_000591075.1 Eurytemora carolleeae | reverse complement strand
CGTCATTAAATTTTTTAAAATTTTGAAAATCCGCGAAATTTTTTGTGAAAATCCGCGAATTATTTTTGTTTTGTTTTACGATGTACACAAAGAGAACATGTTCACAATTAATTTAGAAGATTGGCGCGAAGCGCCCTCTAAGGCTAGTTATCCTATAATTTCAAATTCCCGGGAATTTATTTGAATTGTAATGAGAAAAAGTACGTCTAGTATTCACTTAGCAACAATATTTTCCATCTCAAATTCCAGTTTTGTAATAAAACCGGTTTTAGTGTTTGAACTAAAATGCGCCAAGACAAAGCATTTTCTAAAAGTTGAGTTTTCTTTCCGCTAGGTGGTGTGAATAAAAATTTAATTTATTCTATTAAACAACTTTAATTAAATTGTTAGATTATAGCATAATAAGGTTTAATGTAGTTTTTGATTATTAAGTAAAAATATTAAATGATTATATATTTTGAATTTATTTGATTTCTTGATGGGTGAACTATACCTATACTTAGAGGTTTATTAAGCATACAGTATCTTAAACATAAATATTTACATCTGTACAGTCCGTTCTCTAGCATAACGGCTATTTCTGGAGGTCAAATTGACCTATTCTACATACAAAATATCTTGTCAAAGTTACCAGAGACCAAGAAGGTACAGAACAAATTAAACACGTGACAGAATAAATTACACCAATACTAATAATTTTATAGACCATGTCTTTACACAACCATGTAATACAGTGGTCACTGGTCATGCAGCATTCTTGGAATATTTAACTTATCTGGATCTACGTGATCTTATCAACTATTGTGCAGTATATCAAGTAGTTCTTATCCTGCATGTTTGTCTTTGACTTTTTCTTAAGAATTGTTTTAGTTAAACATCTATGAGTTCATAAAGAATGTTTGGTATTTTTAACAAATAATCTTGTTTTATCAAAATAATAAATTTGTCANCCCTAGATGTCCCACAAAAAATTTGGGCCCGATCGGTTCAGCCGTTTTGACGTTTATTGGATACAAACAGACAAACAAACAAACAAACAGACAGACAAGCCAAATTTATATATAGATAAAGATTTGAAAGTAACAATTTTTTCTTCATGAGAATAGAAGTATTATTAATTACTAGCCTTAGAGCGCGCCCATCTTTTAAATTAATTGTGAACTGCATGTTCTAATTGTGTACATCGTAAAACAAAACAAAAATAATTCGCGGATTTTTACAAAAATTTCGTGGATTTTCAAAATTTTCAACAATTTAATGAAGATCGAATTTTGATGGAGACAAATATTTGAAATTTTGATCATTCATAAACCTTCCCTGGGGTCCATGTCCCACAAAAAAAATTGGGCCCGATCGGTTCAGCCGTTTTGACGTTTATTACACAATAAACTTATTTGTAGATCGAATACAAAACCTTGAAAATCAAACAACTAGCTTTTTGTATATCCATAATTTTCTAATGGTAAATTGATTATAGATATTTGAGGTTTTTAAACATATCTTGTGGATTTCTACTTTAGAAACATTGGAGGAAAATTTTCTAATAAAGCACATGGAAGGTCACTTATAATCATAACTTTAAGGCTGATTTAAAATTTTGATTTTGAAACAGTGCTTCTTGGAACAGTACAATAAAGGTTTGATTTAAGAGTGTTCAGCGTTTTCATCATAAAAACAAAAATGTTTTCAGTGTCGATTGTCGATCTTTAAGAAAGAAAAAAAAAATCACAGAAAATTATTAGTCACTGATCTTATTAAAAGTATATAATAATTTAAAATTATTTTCAGAATTGAAAACTATCTTAAAAGAGACTCAAATTCATTAGTTTCACCATTTTATAAGCTTTGTTTTAAAAGTTTTTGAGAAAATAAATCAACAGAAATGGAGAAAAAATGTTCTTCATAATAATCAATTTATTTTCAAATTTATTGATTTTTGCAAAAATAACAAAAACAATCTATTAAATTCATTTAATTCTTTAGTTTCATCTATTTTCACAAGCTTAGGTTCACTAAATTTTGAGAAAATTCAAGAAGGAAGGAAGCAGAAGAAAGGTTAAGAAAGGATAAGTTAAAGGGAGTGTTCGCGAAAAATTAAAGGGAGTATAGGCTTAATGCGATAAAAAAGTGCTTTTGATCGCCACTAATTTTACTTCTATCTATTGCGTCTAAAAGGAGAAAATTGATAAAGACGTCTCATACCGAATAACTTAGCGCCCATACAAATTCAGAAAATTGCAACATACGACTTAGACCGTAAAAAATCAATTTAATTTCAAACAAATCATTCAGATATTACAACCTATAGTCATCGATTATAGGTTTTATAAACCT
>NW_019397766.1:1008-5672 GCF_000591075.1 Eurytemora carolleeae | reverse complement strand
AACAAGAGCGGTAGTATTTCTACTAAGGTAACATATTTGACAATTTTGATTGGAACAAGAGCGGTAGTATTTCTACTAAGGTAACATATTTGACAATTTTGATTGGAACAAGAGCGGTAGTATTTCTACTAAGGTAACATACTTGACAATTTTGATTGGAACAAGAAGTTTTGATAAAATTTCTCTATTACAATTATAATTGACCTTATTATTTTGTATTGTTCAGGGGTATTTAGTACATTTTATCTTATTATTTTACCAGGAACTACAGTACGCAATGAGGCGGGCTGGTCAGAACCCTACAGATGTTGAAGTTCAAGATATGATAAACAAGATTGATGATGGTAGTGGAACTCTGGACTTTAATGATTTTGTTCTGGTCATGGGAGATAAATGCAAGGTAAATTAAACCTTTCCCTTCTGATATAAATATACATGAATATGTAGCAAATATAATAGCAATCTCCATATTTGTTAACCTGAGCATACCTAGATAAACATGATTAAAATATGCATTGTGACTAGATTAACTATACGTTTATATCTATCCATGTTAATCTATATATAAATTTGGCTTGTCTGTCTGTCTGTTTGTTAACTACATTATATCTATTCTCACTAATCTTATAAATACGTAAATTAAACCCATTCAATGTATTTAGATATATATAACTCTGTCATACCCATATTATGATTGCTTAACTACATTATATATAACAGAGCCTAACTTGTAATTACACTGTTAAAGACCCAATTCTAATCTAAACTGAATAAATATACCTTAGTTGATACGGAAATTCCGATTTGATTACAGTGTTAAGAGAAATTTTGTTTCATTGAAACATAAGAATTGAGATTGTTACCTTGAATTTTGACTTGATTGATTGAATGCCATTGTCCGGTTGACATAGCTGACAAGATTGCGTCCCTTGGTAGTGGCGTTGATACTTCATGGGATTTTAGATATGTGGATTGTGTCCTGTTTGGGATATTGATCAAGTGATTGCTATTGTCCGGTTACCATTGGTAATGAGATTGTGCCCAGTGGTAGTGGCATTTGATAGTTTACAGGATTGTAGTCATGTGGATTGTGTCCTGTTTGGGACATTGATCAATTAACTGCTATTGTCCGGTTGACATAGCTAACAAAATCATGCCCAGTGGTAGCAGTGTTGATAGTTCACAGGATTGTAGTCGTGTGGATTGTGTCCTGTTTGGGACATTGATCAATTAACTGCTATTGTCCGGTTGACATAGCTAACAAAATCATGCCCAGTGGTAGATGTGTTGATAGTTCACAGGATTGTAGTCATGTGGATTGTGTCCTGTTTGGGATTTTGATCAAGTGATTGCTATTGTCCAGTTGACATAGCTAAGGAGATGTGCCCAGTGGGTTAACATTGATAGTCAAGAGAATCTGACTTGTACTTAGATACATAACTGTTCAAGACATTGTCTTGGAGTAGGCGTTTACTAAAAATATACTGTATATTCACACTATTACCCCCTGACTTATAATGTATATAAATATATTGTATATTGAGGAGATGGATAATGGAACCATTCCCCCTGGCATATTCATAAATGTATATTAAGCAGATGGATAATGAAAATATTCTCCCCTGGCTTATTGTACATAGATATACTTTATATTTATGAGATGGATAATATTCCCCCCTGACTTATTGTACATAAATATACTTTATATTTAGGAGATGGATAATGAAACTATTCCCCCCTGACATATTGTACATAAATATACTTTATATTTAGGAGATGGATAATGATACTATT
Organism: Eurytemora carolleeae; assembly: GCF_000591075.1. NCBI lineage: Eukaryota > Metazoa > Arthropoda > Copepoda > Calanoida > Temoridae > Eurytemora > Eurytemora carolleeae. Next base: position 3,878 of record NW_019397766.1, on the reverse strand, counting down.
CCCCCCTGACTTATTGTAAATAAATATACTTTATATTTAAGAGATGGATAATGAAACTATTCCCCCTGACTTATTGTACATAAATATACTTTATATTTAGGAGATGGATAATGAAACTATTCCCCCTTGACATATTGTACATAAATATACTTTATATTAAGGGATGGATAATGATACTATTCCCCCCTGACTTATTGTACATAAATATACTTTATATTTAGGAGTTGGATAATATTCCCCCCTATTGTACATAAATATACTTTATATTTAGGAGATGGATAATGAAACTATCCCCCCCTAACATATTGTACATAAATATACTTTATATTTAGGAGATGGATAATGAAACACATTTCAAGGATACATTTAGAGTTTTCAGTAAAGATGAAGAAGGTAGACGTTTGTAATGATTTCCAAACATGAGGCCCCCTTCATATCAGGTCCAACTGCTCGAGTCCCACAACCTTGTAATTCAGTAAATACATCTCAAAATTAATTCTTATGTAAAACATACCCCCAGGTCAGCAATTATGTTTAGTCATTTTTTAAGCCAGGCACTGCGATCACAATCAAATTATTAACTGATTGGATTGAATGAATTCCTCTCACCCCGAACTAAGCTTTTGAAAAAGCTGAAAAAATATGTCCTCTCTATGGACAAAATTAACTTGTATCATGTCATTGTTATATAACATGTTGAATACATCTGAATATACCTAATTATGAATAATTACATAATTTATTCATTTAGAAGAGACAGTTTTCATATAATTTTGTAAACTACCACGTCACAAAATAATAATAAAAAATAAAAATAAAATGATGTATCAAAGCGGTTCAAACATGGGTTTTACAAATTCGTATTTAAATGTTTATTCGTTGTTTAAAATATTTCGCATTTAAAGGGAGTGTTCGCGAAAAATGAAAGGGGGTATAGGCTTACTGCGATAAAAAAGCGCTTTTGATCGCCACTAATCTTACTTCTATCTGTTGCGTCTATAAGGAGAAAATTGTTAAAGACGTCTCATACCGAATAAAATGGCGTTCATACAAATTGAGAAAATTGCAACATACGACTTAGACCGTAAAAAATCAATTTAATTTCAAACAAATCATTCAGATATTACAACCTATAGTCATCGATTATCTTTCGCCACATTGATATATAGTTGATTTTTCATAATATGTTTTAATTGTTATGATCTGAGGGTTACTTATAAAAACATTTATTCCTGTTTTGAGGATTTTTGGTAATGAAGACGACATTTTCATATTTTCCAGGAATGTTCGAAAACAAGTTGTAAGGTAAATATTATTTTAAAAAACAAAATCAAAACTAGTATAAAATATTAAATATATACAAATGTGGCGAATGATAATCGATGACTATAGGTTGTAATATCTGAATGATTTGTTTGAAAATAATTTGATTTTTTTACGGTCTAAGTCGTATGTTCCAACTTCCTCAATTTGTATGGGCGCTACGCTCTTCGGTATAAGACGTCTTTATCAATTTTCTCCTTACAGACGCAACAGACAGAAGTAAGATTAGTAGCGATCAAAAGCGCTTTTTTATCGCATTAATCCTTACCCCCTTTCATTTTTAGCGAACACTCCCTTTGAAGTAAAAAAATAATCATGAAATATCAACTATATTATAAAAAAGGTTTTGAATTAAATTCATCATACTATTTCTTATTTTTATGATTATTTTTAAATTTAATTGATTTTTTTAAGATCTGAGTGAAATAATGCAAATACGTGAATTTGTTTGGGTCCTACGATGTAGATAAAATTAAACATATATTTCTAATTCTTATATTTAAGGTTGTATACCGGCAGAAGAAATGAAGTTTGTTCTTAAACATTTGCCAGGGAAGGTTACATACAAGGCAGGGACATACTTAAAGTATATATTATCATTAACATACTCTTTAGACTACAGTGAGCATTAGTTTTTGTACCAAAGCAAAAAGCTTTACTTGTAGGTTATTAAATCACTTATTAAGTGAAATTGGTCTGTTTACACTGCACACTATACCTCATGTTCATTGGACTATTTAAAGTCATAATTGAGCCTAAAAGTCGACTTCCTATTCCAGAGTTTTCTGGATCTCCCTGTATACACTTTACTTAAACATTCAAAAGTTGATAGTTACGTTTAATCATTTTATTTATAATTTATTGTAAGAATTACGTTTTACACTTTTTTCGAGTAAATTCCACTCTAATATAAATTCTATTCTCTTTGATTGTGGATTATACTCAAAAACGGGAAAATGGGGTTTGTCTTGAAAACGCAACAATGTTTCAAATTTAGGATATGTTCCAAAATGGAAAACCTGACATTGTCTTGAAAACGGTCAAGAGCTTTAATATAAAAAGAACTCCTATTATAATATTGATTAAAACAAATTTTAAATTAGGAATTGTTGTCCTCGTCATGTTTAATAAAATGTTGTTTATAGTTTTTACTATCGACTTTTACACTGGATATGAGCCAGGATCTCAAAAACCCAGTCTTTCATTTTCTAACACTCAGTGTTAGAAATGGGCCAAGTGTTAGTTTTGGAACTAATGTCCCCTGAATTATAGAGGCCGTGAGGATTTACTCTAATGAAACTTAGATATAACTTATTCCTTATAACTTATTATTATATTTTCACTAAGAGAAGCTTGATAATATTGTTTATATATCACACGAGATTACTATATGAGTCTTATAACTTATTATTATATTTTCACTAAGAGAAGCTTGATAAGATTGTTTATATATCACACGAGATTACTATATGAGTCTTATAACTTATTATTATATTTTCACTAAGAGAAGCTTGATAAGATTGTTTATATATCACACAAGATTACTA
>NW_019397766.1:0-599 GCF_000591075.1 Eurytemora carolleeae | reverse complement strand
AAAGCTTGGTTCCCGAAAATATAATTAATATATTGTATTTATCTATTTAATATAAATAAACTTTTTTGGAGAATAATTTAAACTTGTTTTTATTTATTTATCTATAAATCTTTCTTGTTCCTACATTTTTATACAGGTTGTTCCAGTAAACATAGGCATCCAGTGACAATTTCGAGATCATCTTTGTAAATGATATTTCCTTTAGTATAATGCATGATTTAGTACGCAATAGTTAGGAATTTGTTTGTTTATGTTTTGACTGCTTAAACAGTACAGTAAAATTATAGACACAGTACAGTTTTCATGAAATATACTCTATCAGACATAACTTTACTACAACTTTAGATATTAGGTATTACAATGCTTTAATTCTTAGCAAAAACAATATTGAAATTGTCAGTCAACTCCCATGTTTATTGGAACACCCTGTATATAGTAATAAAATTAATAATAATTATAAAGTAGTTATCACTGTTTGTCTCTTTGTATGTCCGATCATCACACAGGAACTCCATGACCGATTGAGTGGGCAAAGCTGGGTTCCCGAGCTAGTATAGTATAGTATTGTATAGTAAAGTATAGTATAGTATGGTATAGTA
>NW_019397765.1:31524-42851 GCF_000591075.1 Eurytemora carolleeae | reverse complement strand
ATTCGTGGTACTATCTAAATTGTATCTTTGAAATCATAAAAAGTTACTACCGTTTTAACAAAGAAAATAAGGAATATCATAAAATTACTTAAAGTTTTTAATTTTTTCTCAGAAAAATGTAGATGATGATTTGAATTTACAAATCTCTCTTGAGATTATAATTTTAGTTTTTATTTAAATAAGAACAATTTCTTTTGCTATTTTAAAACACTTTTCGGTTTCAGAGCTTTTTTGCATCATTTAAGAAAAAAATGGCCTAACCTTTTTTTTGAAAAAAAAAGGCTTTTTATACCTATTGCAAGTTTCCTGCGTCTCCTTGCACTTATAAAACACTGACCTCGCAGAACTAACCTAATAGGATAAAGAGAAAACTGGCCAGTGACCACTAAATCATTCAATCAGACCCGGAGCATAATCATCTTCCGCTCCGGTCCTTAAACTATCTCCTGGATATATCGAGAATTCTTCAATTAATCATGGAGTACATAGAAATAGAGAAGGATTCAAAAATACCTTTTATATATATTTTTATCTGCGTGTGACAACTTCACTGTAACTCAGTCTTCCATAAAAATCTCCGGTTTAACCGATGTACCAGAGCTAGAGTTAATAATACAATAGACGACATAACGGAATAGTACATCAATAAATCATTTCCTTCTCGCGAGATTTTCGTGTCTTGCTAAAATAATCCCATAAATAAAAATAAGCATTTCGAAAAACATTTTATTAAAAAAACAGAATCTTTAAAATTCGTGAGATATCTCTAACGTTATATGCTCATTATTTTGAAATTTTGAATAGAAAACAGATCATTTGTGAGATATCTCTATTATTATGTCAGCATTTTTTACCTAGTACAATATACCCATATGCGTTATTTTACTTTAGTTTATGAAGAACTTTTAGTTTTTTAACGGTGGTCAAGTGGTGAGGCAGTTATCTCCATATTTATCTACTCCATCAGGTGTTGAGGCAGAACAGCTTGATTCTCTCCATATTTATTTACTCCGTCAGATGGTAAGATAGACCAACTTTATCTCTCCATATTTATTTACTCCGTCAGGTGGTAAGACAAACCAGTTTTATCTTTCCATATTTATCTACTCCGGCAGATGGTAAGATAGACCAGCTTTATCTCTCCATATTTATCTACTCCGTCATGTGGTAAGATAGACCAGCTTTATCATTCCATATTTATTTTACTCCGTCAGGTGGTAAGATAGACCAGCTTTATCTCTCCATATTTATCTACTCCGTCAGATGGTAAGATAGACCAGCTTTATCTCTCCATATTTATTTACTCCGTCAGGTGGTAACATAGACCAGCTTTATCTTTCCATATTTATCTACTCCGTCAGATGGTAGGATAGACCAGCTTTATCTTTCCATATTTATCTACTCCGGCAGATGGTAAGATAGACCAGCTTTATCTCTCCATATTTATCTACTCCGTCATGTGGTAAGATAGACCAGCTTTATCTTTCCATATTTATCTACTCCGTCAGATGGTAGGATAGACCAGCTTTATCTCTCCATATTTGTCTACTCCGTCATGTGGTAAGATAGACCAGCTTTATCTTTCCATATTTAGCTACTCCGTCAGGTGGTAAAATAGACCAGCTTTATCTCTCCATATTTATCTACTCCGTCATGTGGTAAGACAGACCAGCTTTATCTCTCCACATTTATCTACTCCGTCAGGTGGTAAGGCAGAACAGCTTTATCTCTCCATATTTATCTACTCCGTCAGGTGGTGAGGCAGAACAGTTTGATTCTCTCCATATTTATCTACTCCGTCAGATGGTAGGGCAGACCAGCTTGATTCTCTCCATATTTATCTACTCCGTCAGATGGTAAGGCAGACCAGCTTGATTCTCTCCATATGTATCTACTCTGTCAAATGGTAAGGCAGACCAGCTTGATTCTCTCCATATTTATCTACTCCGTCAGATGGTAAGACAGACCAGCTTTATCTCTCCATATTTATCTACTCCGTCAGGTGAAAAGGCAGACTAACTTATTCTCTCCATAATTATCTATAACTACATCAGATGGTAAGGCAACGCAAGTTGATTGTCTCCCTATGTATCTACTCCGTCAGGTGGAAAGACAGACCAGCTTTATCTCTCCATATTTATCTACTCCGTCAGGTGGGGTAAGACGGATCAGCTTTATCTCTCCATATTTATCTACTCCGTCAGGTGGCAAGACAGACCAGCTTTATCTCTCCATAATTATCTACTCCGTCAGGTGGTAAGACAGACCAGCTTTATCTCTCCATATTTATCTACTCCGTCAGGTGGTAAGACGGACCAGCTTTATCTCTCCATAATGTATCTACTCCGTCATATAGGTAAGACAGACCAGCTTGTTCTCGACTTTCCATAGTTATCATAGTTATCTTCTTCGTCAGGTGGTAAGACAGACCAGCTTTATCTTTCCATAGTTATCGTCTTCGTCAGGTGGTAAGACAGACCAGCTTTATCTCTCCATAGATATCTTCTTCGTCAGGTGGTAAGACAGACCAGCTTTATCTTTCCATAGTTATCTTCTCCGTCAGGTGGTAAGACAGATCAGCTTTATCTTTCTATAGTCATCTTCTTCGTCAGGTGGTAAGACAGGCCAGCTTTATCTCTCCATAGTTATCTACTCCGTCAGATGGTAAGACAGACCAGCTTTGTCTCTCCATATTTATCTACTCCGTCAGGTGGTAAGACAGACCTGCTTTATCTCTCCATATTCATCTACTCCGTTAGATGGTAAGACAGACCAGCTTTATCTCTCCATATTTATCTACTCCGTCAGATGGTAAGACAGACCAGCTTCTCACTCCATATTGATCTACTCCGTCAGGTGCTAAGACAGACCAGCTTTATCTCTCCATATTTATCTACTCCGCCAGGTGGTAAGACGGACCAGCTTTATCTCTCCATAATGTATATACTACGTCAGATGTAATTTAGACCAGCTTTATCTCTCCATATGTATTACTCAATCAGCATATTGTTTAACAAGTATTACCTGACCCCCTCCGAACCCCCGGGCCTTCTTGGTGTTGGTAGGACTTCATTTAATATGGAATAATTATTTCTTAATTTTCATAAATGAAAAATGCTTTTATATCTACTAACCAAAAAAATGTATTGGCAGTAGGACGCATACAAATGTGGATTAAGAATACGATATTTAAGCATCTAGTAATGAGACAATAGTTTTACCATTCATAGCAACGCATCAAGTAAAATTTTCACAGCACAATTAATCACTGTTTTTGCTAATCATTGAAACATACTTTTCTTTCTTAAGGTGAAAAGAGACTGTAGACTTATTTACAAGCAACCAGCTCCATTTATAGAATGGTCAAGCTATTTAAAATCATAATTTAAGTCTAACAGTCATCTCTTCCAATTCGTGCAGATTTATTGGTCTCATTGTACATTCAGCAGTATATTATTTTTTAAAACAATTTAAATCATACAGGGTGTCCCAAAAAACATGGGAATTCAGTGACGAATTCGATATCGTCTTTGTTATGATTTAGCATTGTAATACCTAATTTCAAAAGCTATAATATTATTATATCTGCTAGAGTTTATTTTATGAAAAGGGTAAAATACTGCAAAGATGTGTCTATAATGTCTCCGCAAGATGAACAGTGAATACTGACAAGTTTACTCTGTTTGTATACTGCAATTTTCTTGTTTTACTAAGTACAACCATATGCAGTCAAAACATAAACAAACAAAATGTGAACATAGCAGACGAAACTCTTACAGATTACAGCTTTCTCAGTAGGTATCACTATACTAAATCAAAGAATTATTTGCCAAGACGATATTGAATTCGACACTGGATTCCCATGTTTATTGGGACACCCTGTACTTAAAGTGTTTCTTTATAATTTTGCATGCAGTATGGAAATTGTCAGAGCTCAACTTTTTTCATGATAATACTTCGAGATCTTCAAATGTAGGGCCACGAGAAAATATGTCTACAGTGCCTTTAAGCTTTCACCTCGTTAACGCTCCTTAAATGTCACCTTTTCTTGAAAACAAAAATAGAAGCTTAATGTCAAATATTTTCTTTTTTTGGGGGGTAGATTTTGAGAGTATTATTGTTTTTATTATACAATTATATTTTACAATTTTTTTTCAAATACCACCAAATTGAATATCATTTAAGCATTTGAACGAGTTTTGTATAAAATGGAAATGGATTAATAGATTAATCTGTATATCATATGAATATATAGATTTATATTATTTTGTTTAGAACGAACGGCTATGAACAGATTGTACTGGGTCGATTTTTTCAATTTTGAAATTTGCCTATTAAGCAGAAAAATGAGTAAAATTTTTTAGTATTTCATGATATAAAGAAAACATGCTTGCAGGTTACACGGACTGTAAACGTAATTTCAAGTGACCTTCCTTTTATAGAGTGGCATGACCGATTCACAACAGTTCCCTGTAAAACTGATTTATTTGTAGTTTCTCTGCAAAAACAGCTTGCGTGTTTCAGCAATAGGAAAAAAATAGGGTATCGTTGTGAATCTGACATGTCCGCCTTTCAAGTAATGGGTCACTTGAAATTACGCCTACAGTCCCTTTAAGTAACACTTGAAATTACGCCTTCAGTCCCCTTAAGCAACACTTAAAATTACGCCTACAGTTTCTTTAAGCAACACTTGAAATTACGCCTACAGTCCCTTTAAGCAATACTTGAAATTACGCCTACAGTCCCTTTAAGCAACACTTGAAATTACGCCTACAGTTCCTTTAAGCAACACTTGAAATTATGCCTACAGTCCCTTTAAGCAACACTTGCAATTACGCCTACAGTTCCTTTAAGCAACACTTGAAATTACGCCTACAGTTCCTTTAAGCAACACTTGAAATTACGCCTTCAGTCCCTTTAAGAAACACTTGAAATTACGCCTACAGTTCCTTTAAGAAACACTTGAAATTACGCCTACGGTCCCTTTAAGCAACAATTAAAAACTAGGAAAGACCAGGACGAAGCGCACTGGAAGACTTGTGTAAAAGAATTGTTATCTTTCTGCAATATGTCTGTTCACATTAAATTAATTCATTGCTGAGTCATAAAGATACAAGTCCTCAGTTCTTATCAGTTATCAGTCGCTTCAGCCAAGGCTTTATAGCATTTAATTGTGATGATGATAATATCAATAAAAACTAAATAAAACCTTTTTATATCTGGTATCATGATTTACGATTTAAGTTTAATACGTGATAAGCAATGAAAACAGTATAAGCATTTAAATGTTAGTGGTAGCATTTTTTCACCCTCCATGAATTTTAATTTTTAGAATGCAGTTTAACAAAATATTTTAAATCATTTACAGATCACATACAGGGTGACCCACAAAAATGAGAATTCCGAGACGACTGTAAACAATTTTGTCATTTTTTTCTCATAGATTCATGGTTCGCTGTAGGCGTGGGATTACAATTCTTACTTTTTTCCTATTTTACTTTGTATACCTGTTAAAAACTATATTCAAGGATAATAAACAAATTCCAAATAATTAATTGTATCTTCAAAGAGTTTCTAGTTATCACTACAGTCTCATTCTTTATGGCTAACCCTAAACAATGATACAGGGTGGCCCACGAAACATGACAGCTGGTGAATAGTTTAAAATGTCTTCTTCCATAATTTGTTATCAATTGTTTGATACCTAGGAGAATAATAACAATATTTTATGACCGTTATATGGTAGTAACATTAATTTCCAAGTATAAAAAATATGTTTGAGTAAAAGATTTTTTAACGAAATAAACTGCAAAGGTTTTAATATCTAATACAGTATATGGAAGAAGAAGACATTAAAATCAGTTTACCAACTGGCATGTTTCGTAGGACACCCTGTATCATGGAGGAAAATTAAAACATGTGTTTCCCAACTGAACAATGTTCCCAATGGAACCCTTAAAAATGGAAATAAAGAAATTTCTTTAAAAAAACTGCACTTCTAGCTGAATAGTCTGTGGCAATTAATAAAACTCAATAAAACCGAAGTTTTTGTAAAATGTCGTCTTGTCCAGGAACTAAACTATAAAAGTAAGAAAAGAATGACACTGCTAAAGACCTAATTGCTTGGCTTTAAATATTTACCTTCCCAGTATTTCCCTGTATAAACATTAACCTTTTTGAAAAAATATACTCAAGTCAATAAAGGACAAAATCTTCAAAAATCTAGGAATAGCCTAAAACTTTGAGCTAGGTATTTAATTCATTATATTGGATTTACAAGAATAATATTTTTAAAGGTTTTTTTTAAAATTTTACTCTAAAACGTTTTTATCTTTCTGAAGAAAATCTATTTGTTTTTCGTTTGGGGACTATTATTTACAAACAAAACCTCCTGCAGGGAAACTTAAACGGGGTTTATGTCTTCATCTTGCAAGGATTCAAGAATTATCGAGCAATTTTTAATTCTTTAAAAACACTTTATTTTTATGAAAAATATGATTTGTTATCTGGTGAAGGTGGGTAACTTAACGGGTTGGAATGATGTAATCACAATAGTAAGATGCAAGAGAGAAACTAAAAAAATCTAACCCAAATTCCAGGCCCTGTCTATCAGGCCTGTTTCTATAGCTTGGTAGCTTTGAGGAAAGGGGCATGAAAGGTGAGAACCTGAAAATCTTTAACATATTCAGGTGTCATAATTTTGCACCATTTCTTGTCTATACAACAAATCAATGTTGTAATTTATAAAACACTAGCTGAAGGGCCCGGCGTTGCCCGTGGAAAAAAATTATAATGCATTTTTTTCATTTCGAATTTTTTTAAGCCTATATCATCCACAAAAAATGTCAGCCCAATTGGTCCAGCAAAATACATATATATATATTTATATATACGAATATCTTGTTTTATTATACAGATGACAAGTTTTCAACATATAACCACAATGTTTATCTTTAAGGGAAATCTAATGACAAAAAGTTTTGCAAAAAGAAATGTTTTGACATTTTAGATATTAGCATATATCATGTTTTTCTTATCATAAAAATAACAACAAAATTAGACTTTTTTTGTTGTTGATAAATTGAAATCTGAAAGAAATTCATTATCTTATATCTCTGGTAATATTGAAAGCAAAAGACTCACTTACTTTTCTACACAGTGACCTAATCTCCATCCACTGTGATCTTGCCAGGCTACATTTGTTGCATAAACCGTCCTGGGTCGACTTTAATTGAGTAGGGTAGTCCAGACTGGACAGTACGACTAATTACCTATACAGTACATGTTGTACCAGCTTAAATCCTGCAACTTTTAGAGTTTAGAGAGCTCTCATTCTTCTCTCTGTAGAGCATTACCCTTTTCTGCTCTGTGTAGCATTGTTCTTATCTATACTGTTCTTTAGAGCATTGTTCTTTTCTATACTGCTCTATAGAGCATCATCTTTCTTCGCTCATGGTCCATCCTTAGGACTTGCACGAATATGACGTGAATGAAATGACTTTAACATGACTAATGAGTATATGAAACAACTCTTATCAAAGATTTGCAAAATTTTCTTCATGAGTAATGTTTTGTACATATCACTCAGATGTTAGTGTTTGTAGATTTAAATAAATAACAGCTAAATAAAGTTAAAATACTTATTTGCAAAACAATTAAAATGAGGTTCTTGGCTACCCATACAAAACAATTGAAATTTTGCCACATTAAGTTGTGATTTTCTTATCCAAATATCTTTGCAACCCAATGTTGTAGACCTTAGATATTTCAAACTATAAATAATTTTAGTTTAAATAGTGTAAGTTTGAATTATTACAAAAAATATCTACTCCGTCAGATGGAAAGGCAGCCCAACTTGATCCTCTCCATATTTATCTACTCCGTCATGTGGTAAGGCAGACCAGCTTTATCTCTCCATATTTATCTACTCCGTCAGGTGGTGAGGCAGAACAGCTTGATTCTCTCCATATTTATCTACTCCGTCAGATGGTAAGGCAGAACAGCTTGATTCTCTCCATATTTATCTACTCCGTCAGATGGTAAGGTAGACCAGCTTTATCTCTCCATATTTATCTCCTCCGTCAGATGGTAAGGCAGACCAGCTTGATTCTCTCCATATTTATCTACTCCGTCAGATGGTAAGGTAGACCAGCTTTATCTCTCCATATTTATCTCCTCCGTCAGATGGTAAGGCAGACCAGCTTGATTCTCTCCATATTTATCTACTCCATCATGTGGTAAGACAGACCTGCTTTATCTCTCCATATTTATCTACTCCGTCAGATGGTAAGGCAGACCAGCTTGATTCTCTCCATATTTATCTACTCCGTCAGATGGTAAGGCAAAACAGCTTGTTTCTCTCCATATATATCTACTCCGTCATGTGGTAAGTGAAACCAGCTTATTCTACCATCGGTTTGCAAAGATATAAGAAATTAAACATTTTAGTTTTTGGCAAAAACTGAATTGCTTTAACAGTTTGCTAAAACAATTGTTCAGTTTATATGAAACGTTTAACGGACTCGTCAGAATTGTTATTGGACAGACGAAATCGATGAAGAAATAGACCCACGAAGAGAATTAGAAGCCACTATTTACAAATGCACAGGATTCAAGAATTTTAGATAAAAAATAAGGAATGAAAGTTTTCTAAAGTCGCCAAGTTTCATAAATACCCGCAATCCCTTCTCTTGGTTCGGAACACAGCATAGCCTTTCCTTCTTCTTAGGATGTTCCCAACATCCTAAAATAATTAATTTTCCAATCCCCATATCTTTGCAACTAGACATTGAAAACCTCTGATATTTCACACTTAAAATCTTGATATTCTACATCATTCATTAGTTGAAATATCTAAAGTCAACGATAACTGATTGCAAAGATAAAATGGATTAGAAATCAGAGTTTGTGGCAAGAACTCAATTCTATTGTCAACATGAAATATAATTTCAGAATCAATATGCCTCTGGACTGCCGGGGGTTCTGGTCTTGGTTAGTATTATTAAATATTTCAGCAGATTTAGGTAAAAAGTAAATATTTTTGATGTAGGGATAAATTTAAGCTGACCCATGAAGATTCGGACAGATTTCATCGGTCACAGTGGAATAAAGCAGGTTGTACTAAAGATTTTTTTAAATCCATGGTTTAGAAAAATTTTGTTAAGATTTTCGTTAAATTGACATCTGAAATAAATTTTAAAACTACTAATGGGATGACATCCAAATAAATCTTTACATTTGAACCTTATTCCTCTTCAAAATCAAAAGTTTAGAAAACCAAAATGTGATGTTATTTTAATTCTATCTAATACTTAAACTTCATCAAGATCAAACACACAGAATTGGAGAAAGTTCACAACACTGTTTTGGTGACATCTTAGTTAAGATCTGAGGTGGAAAGAAACTGAGTTGTTGCTGCAAACTCAAATTTTCTAATCCCTATGTCTTTAAAACCTGATGATTTAAACCTTTCATATTTCAAACTTAGGCTTTCATTGTTCATAGAATTCATAGTTTGAAATATCTAAGCTCTACGACATCGGGTTGCACAGATGTAGGGATTATAATTTTGGAGTTTGTAGCAAAAACTCATTTCATTTTCTTCAGAGAAAAAAGTCCATCTTTGTTTTATTTCAATTGTTTGTTGTGTTTTAATGTCATCTGAAAAATATTTATACGATTTTTAAAGAAAAGTTTTACAGGATGATAAATTGTGTTCTGGGAAATACTTTCAACAAAAATTTAATCTTTACATTTTTGATAATTTACGCCGAACGAGCATCAGAAATCCATCTTAGAAATAATAATTTTTTAATTTAGGAGAAATTACAACATGGTATCTTGTTTACAGAATATGTATAGCTCTAGGTATATAAGTTTATTATTAATTACAACATGGTATCTTGTTTACAGAATAAGTATAGCTCTAGGTATATAAGTTTATTATTAATTACAACATGGTATCTTGTTTACAGAACAAGTATAGCTCTAGATATATAGGTTTATTATTAATGATGAAGAATTTGTAACGAATGTATCTAACTGTAAGATTCTCCTTATAAACTAAATTCAAATAAAAGACAATACAATTTTTTACAAGTCTTTTGTGGCATAATCTTATTTTCAAATTCCTTTTCAACTCAATGTTGTCAAAATGTTATTGTAAACTCCGGTTCAGTTCAAGTATCGGGCGGACTTTTTAGCAGCTAGAGCGCTGTACAGTACATATACAGACTATATAAGGCAAAACGGGACGGTACACCAAATGAAACAACCCCTTCTCTAGTGAGATTCTAGTGTCGTAGACCTTTGATATTTCAAACTATAGTTTCTGTTGGATCAAAAACTCTAAGTATGACCTACCTAAGGGTTACACCATCAGGTTGCAGGGATTAGAAAACTTAAGTTTGTGGCAAAAACTTAATTCCTTTTAACCCAAAAACTGAATAATAATCTTTTAAGCAATGGTTATCGGAGTAGCAGCACATATAGGATCAACAACAGATACCCTAGGATCAAAATGGTTTATTTACATGACGAATCAGGAAATCATAATATTAATAATTATCTATTAACTATGATAATGATACTTTATTAAGATGATGATTTTGAAAGATTCTAATTCAATTATATTGTAGATTCGCTGTATAAATTCAAATTTTTAAAACTATATTAACTTTAATAATTCTTAATTCAATTATATTGTAGATTCGCTGTATAAATTCAAATTTTTTTAACTATATTAACTTAAATAATTCTTAATTAAATTATATTGTAGACTCGCTGTATAAATTCAAATTTTTAAAACTATATTAACTTTAATAATTCTTAATTAAATTATATTGCAGACTTGCTGTATAAATTCAAATTTTTAAACTATACTAACTTTAATAATTCTTAATTAAATTATATTGCAGACTTGCTGTATAAATTCAAATTTTTAAAACTATATTAACTTTAATAATTCTTAATTAAATTATATTGTAGACTCGCTGTATAAATTCAAATTTTTAAAACTTTTTTAACTTTAATAATTCTTAATTAAATTACATTGTAGACTCGCTGTATAAATTCAAATTTTTAAAACTATTTTAACTTTAATAATTCTTAATTAAATTATATTGTAGAATCGATGTATAAATTCAAATTTTTAAAACTATTTTAACTTTAATAATTCTTCATTAAATTATATTGTAGATTCGCTGTATAAATTCAAATTTTTAAAACTATATTAACTTTGATAATTCGAAAGGTACACATCTCAATTTACTTAATCACTTGGCAGTGGCGCAACTAGGGGGGGGGGGAACCGAGTTTCGCCCCCCCCT
>NW_019397765.1:0-31296 GCF_000591075.1 Eurytemora carolleeae | reverse complement strand
GGGGGGCTAGCCCCCCCGTTACCCCCCCTAATAACTTTCAGATTTCGCCCCCCCCTCAGAAAAGGCCTAGTTGCGCCACTGTCACTTGGTTTATCCCAAATAATTTTATCCTATTAAACCGATTTCAACAATTTTCTGTAGTTTTAGGCCAGTCCAGGACATGTTTTCTCATAGCTAAATTTTCCTGAATTTGCAATTTTAAATTTAAAGTTATAATATTTGCATTTCTTAACGTTTATTCAACATTTAATTAACGGTTTGGATAAGATCTTCCTCCGGTCCAAAGATTTACAAAATCAAGAAGCAATTAAATATTATGTAACTGTATACAGGGTATAGGACTCCTGACTATCCACTACGTCATCTATGCTGGAATAGTCTCAGGAAGGTCTGAGTTTTATTTCACAAAGTTGGCAGGACAAAATATAATTTCTGATTTATTTTAAAACTTAAATGCAAAACTGTCATTTCCTAGTTGCGCCTCTAATGCTTGACTTTGATTATTATTTGATTATCCAAGAAATCCCAGAAAAGAACTGAGTCGTTGTCACAAACTCTGATTGTCTAATCCCAATATCTTTGCAACCCAATTTCATAGTCTCAAGATCAATTAATTTAAGTTAAAAGTATTAAAATTTTACACTATAAGCTTCCAAAGATATGGGGATCAGAAAATTTGAGTTTTTGGCAAAACTCAATTCCGTTTTAGGTCCTTAACATCACAATTAACATTGAAGAAAAAATAATTAAATTTCCTTTTTAAGGAACTTTGAAAGTAAAATGAAAAAGTAAATAGACTGAGGAGTTGATCACGACCAATATTAGTTCTATCAAGTGACTCTGTCTTAAAAGATTGGTATAAAAGTGTGTCGAAATTACCACATTATAATATTGGTCGCGATCAACTCCTTAAGTTGTTGGCTGTACAGTCTATATCCCCTTTCATTTTACCTGAACAGTCCCTTTAAGAATCATATTTTTAGGTATTTTTCCTCAACTTCTAAAGAGATATTTCCTCGGTTGTACTCCTTCTCCTGGGGTATGCAGACCACCTTCACAACCATAGCGCTCTTTATCACCTTGATCTACTGGGCCTTCCTTCATCGATACGTTGTAGAGTTTAATCTACTTCCGGGGACATGGATGAAGGTTCTGAATGTTTTCCTTCATGCCATCAACTCAGTCAGGAATATCATCATTTAGCATTTAAACTTGAGTTCCAGGAGTCTTTTCAGCACTTAAACTTGAGTTCCAGGAGTATTTTCAGCACTTAAACTTGAGTTCAAGGAGTATTTTAAGCACTTAAGCTTGAGTTCAAGGAGTCTTTTAAGCACTTAAACTTGAGTTCCAGGAGTCTTTTCAGCACTTAAACTTGAGTTCCAGGAGTATTTTAAGCACTTAAACTTGAGTTCCAGGAGTATTTTAAGGAACTGTTGAAGAATTTAGAGTGACAATTTACTTTTATACCGGTCCCCTTTAAAACGTTCTCTTATTATGCATGAAAGAGTTACCATTATTTTTCTAGCTAAACATTGATAATTTATATCGGTGGTTTCTCTAAACAAGTGACTTATGCTGCAGAATTAGTTTAGGACGTTTACAAATTAAACACTATTTTAGTGGAAAAACGAAGATATCTTTCTCATTGTTACTCAGATATGGGTTGTAATTCGGATTCAGTGGAAGGTTGCATTAAATTAGAACACAGTTCCTTTAATATCATTTGCAGAAATCTGCCCAATTTATTTAATTCAAAAATATTGCGGACGGAATATGTACACACAAAAAGTAAACTAAGTTTATCTTTATTCTGAATATCTATAATTAGTTAGGAAATTGATGTTTTAAAATCATTATATGCAACCAGAAAAATTTGCTTTTCCTGGGCGCAAATAGGGTTTTGTCCGGAATCCCGGTTTAAATTTTAATCTGAATTTTTTTTTCATCTCTATTATAAACGTAAATGTAAATTGTTTTAAGAACGCTTTTTTTCAATTCCAAACCAAACTACGTATTATAATCAAATGACTTTAGAAAGCTAAAAGTTTTAATATCATTTTAAGTATCAATGTTGATTTTAGTGCATTGATTGACCTCTTCCTAACAGCTAGGTAATATCATTTTTTTTAAATAATACATCACATAGTCCACCATTTTACCCAGTCTTTAACAAATCAAAATTTATTAATTTTTATCTATTACACCTATCACAAAATTATTTAAAGCTACGATTGATGTTTTTATGTCACACTTTTTTTGCGTCCTCAATGGGCCTTCTAAATAATGCTTTCTCAATTTTGTGACCTCAGTGTGCGCCCTAACTATAGTGCATTTTACTAGTGTTTCATAAAAAGTGGGTCCGAAAAAGTAGGCCTGAATCATTGAGTCCGAATACATGGTACCGAATACATGGGTCCGAATACATAGTTCCGAATACATTGTTCAGAATACATGGGTCCGAATACATGGTACCGAATACATGGGTCCGAATACATGGGTCCGAATACATGGTTCCGAATACATGGGTCCGAATACATGGGTCCGAATCCATGGGTCCGAATACATGGGTCCGAATACATGGGTCCAAATACATGGGTCCAAATACATGGGTCCGAATACATGGGTCCGAATACATGGGTCCGAATACATGGGTCCGAATACATGGGTCTAAATACATCGGTCCAAATACATGGGTCCGAATCCATGGGTCCGAATACATGGGTCCAAATACATGGGTCCGAATACATGGGTCCTAATACATGTGTCCGAATACATGGGTCCGAATACATGGGTCCGAATACATGGGTCCGAATACTAGGGTCCGAATACATGGGTCCGATTACATGCGTCCGAATACACAGGTCCGAATACATGGGTCCGAATACATGGGTTCGAATACATGGGTCTGAATACATGGGTCCGAATACATGGGTCCGCATACATGGGTCCGAATACATGGGTCCGAATACATGGATCCGAATACATGGGTTCGAATACATGGGTCCTAATACATGTGTCCGAATACATGGGTCCGAATACATGGGTCCGAATACATGGGTCCGAATACTAGGGTCCGAATACATGGGTCCGATTACATGCGTCCGAATACACAGGTCCGAATACATGGGTCCGAATACATGGGTTCGAATACATGGGTCTGAATACATGGGTCTGAATACATGGATCCGAATACATGGGTCCGAATACATGGGTCCGAATACATGGATCCGAATACATGGGTCCGAATACATGGGTCCGAATACATGGGTCAGAATACATTGGTCCGAATACATGGGTCCGAATACATGGGTCTGAATACATGGGTCCGAATACATGAGTCCGAATACATGGGTCAGAATACATTGGTCCGAATGCATGGGTCCGAATACATGGGTCTAAATAAGTGGGTTCAAATAAGGACCTGAATATGTGGGTTCTCATGATTGGGTCCTAACATAAGTGCTTCCTCCCTTGGCGACAGAGAATGTAAGAAAATTGCCAGCTGACATGAGGAACATGAGTCCTTTTTTGTAAATTGTCTAAATTGCATTATTGTAATTGTATTTTTAACAATCGTAATGTTTAATGTTTTATAACTTATAACTTTTAAACTACAACAGCTGACGTAAAAAAAACATCAAAATCAAAATCTCAAAAATATTTCTCTTTCTCAGACCAATCCGGTTCCAGCACGTGTACCTGCCCCTGCTGTTCGGAATCTACTACGCAATATTCTCCGTCATATACTGGGCAGCTGGAGGGGTAGGAATATGCAGGTTAGAGCTATAAAGGGACTGTTAAAGTTTTTGTATGTGACCCACGCGAGTTACATGCTCAATTCACAACGGTCTGAGCAGAAATCATGAAAGTTTTTCTTATCTGAAAGTTGAAAATTTTTAAAGGTAGTGTCTTAAGTTCTTAACAGAACGACTTTTATAAATTTATGTTTCAGAGATGAACAAGGAAATTAACAGAATTCAACATTTTTATAGGTCACAAAGGGAAACGGGGGTTTCAACTCTAATAATATATATCTATTCATGGTAAATAAAATGTGAAGTTACAAACCTGTAATATTTGTTCTTCATGAATAGATCTGAGACAGATTGTGATCCTTACATTTACCCAATCCTGGACTGGGATGGAAACCCAGGTAATATAAACCATTATCGTCAAATTTCATAATTTCGACTTTAATACTGTCTTTGATTGATCCAGTATTAAGAATTCTTTATTTATGTAATTTAATGTAGGTTGCGACCCAATAAACATGGTAAAACGGTGACGACTTCTATATCGTATTTGTTCCACTACATTTTATTATACTATATATATCCCAGTTAAAACAGTAAATAATTAAAACTTCTAGTCTTGAGAATTCACCCAAAATTTGCCATTTTTTCACCTTCAAATTGACGAAGATTCTATCCAGATCCAAATTATTAAATAACACAAAAATATTGCATCAAATGCTTAATGTCTCCGTCAATTTGGAAGATATAAAAAAGGCAGACCACATTTTCAAGTTGTTTTTAAAATCCTTGTTTTGATAATTGATATTTTTCTGTATATAAGGTTTCTCTTTAAAAGTTACTTATGTATTAATATTGCAACTAATAAGAGCAATTTGTCAGAATTCATGAAGTTAAGAATACAAAAGGTTTAAAGGTACTGCTGTGAATTAAAACAATTCATTCTTATTAAGGTTAATTGAAATTACGTCTTCAATCGTTAAAAACTCCGGTTCATTTTAAGTACAAGGCCGACTTTTAAGCAGCTAAAGCAAACTGTACGGTACAAATACAGACTATGGCAAAAAGTTACAGTACACCAAATGCATCATGTCCTTCAAGGGAGATTCTAGTAAGGGTCTAACCTAACACCTAAAAATAATCTTACCAATAAACCCATTTGTTTAGGTGGTGCAGTTCTCTTTGTATTTCTAGGATTCATCGGAACATTTATCATTCAGGTAAAGTATTCCTTTCCATATTAGAGAATCCGTAAAATGTCGTCTTGATTGGAAGACATTTTGTTTTTGTAAATTTCGTTGCTGTACTGTATATAGTAGTGTAAAGTGGTTGTTTAGGGGTTCGTGTACGGACTGTACAGACTAAGAACGGTTATTCACAAGAAAGCGACAGGAACAGAACTTATTACAGATTAATCAGCTCTTATTTACGGATAATTCGAACCCAACAAAAATGTTGAACCAATAAGAATCCAAAAATAGTTTTTGAGTATAACATAAAAAACCTGAGCAGTGATAAACAAGTCAAATTTCCCTCATGAAGTAAATATTTTCAATTTTGTAGAAAAAGATGAAATATTTACTTAACTTGTGCTGTGTGTATGAAATATGATTTTTCAATAAACAAGAATCATATTATTATTATTGTTATATTTTCATTAGTTTTCACTCTTTTGTAAGCATTTATCTATACCACGAGAGCCAAAACTCTTTCATAGGAAGACGACATCCAGACGCAAGTTATGATTTTAATTAATTCAATGATTATGAGACTGAAGCAATCGGTAAATTAGCACAAACCATTTTACTTGATCAGTAATGTTTAGTTACTATAATAGTGTTAAACTATTTGTGTTGTAACAACATCAAATACACTAAAACTATCCTTTAATGTCGTCTTGATCAATAATGTTTAGTTACTATAATAGTGTTAAACTATTTGTGTTGTAACAACATCAAATACACTAAAACTATCCTTTAATGTCGTCTTCATATTCCACAGTTTTCTGGTTCTCACTGTATAAATGTTGAATAACATGTATTTTGTATCAAAATAAAGCACTTATTTCATCCACAAACTTCCTCGAGTATTTTATCTTTGATTTATCATTTCCTAAATAGAATTATTTTTTCAAAATGATAATCTTTAAAAGTTAAACAATTTTTTTTTACTTTTTCTTTTTGGGTAAATCTAGAAATTGTTTATTAACTCTTGCAATGAGATCCAGAAAACTCTGGAATATGACGACGACTTTAAGCCTGAAGTTATGTCTTTAAATAGTCCAATTTAGAAATTTAGACAAATAAATATTACATAGATTCAGTCTGACAGGGTCGACTTGGAAGTCTTGCAACGCCTTTGGCTTTGGTTTTACCGCTCTAACTCACTTATGCTTTGCTGTAGCACTTTACATGTTCATTTTAGCGGTTTAAAGCACTTATTATTAGCTTAGGTTTTTAAGAAGTATTTAGCAAAATTCTCATCGATTTTAGCTTGAGAGCTTTAAATCATGCAGTGAAATATGTGTTTGCATACCTGAAAGAGAGTGGAAAATTGGTTCCACTCAATTTCGTTCAATTCTAATAAATTCTAATCCTGACTGTGAACGCAATCTTAGCACAATGCTCTGACGAACATAATTTGGATTTTAATCATAACAAAATATAACATCTTTAAGGAAATGTGAACGTATAGAAAAAAAGATGACTTGATTATTATCAAGGAAATCCCTTTCATAACCTACACTGCACCGGGGACACCCCCTTCCACCTACGCTTACACACCTTATTTATGATAATAAAGTTTAACTTTTTGTAAAGCTAATTGTGGTCCAATTTTCTTCACAAAAAAATTGCCTAGCCCACTGCTTAATCAAGCTAAATTTTAGACAAGAAAAAAATCTGAAAGATGAGTTTTATATTTAAGTCGATTTTTATGAACGTTAATATTTGAGGTTGGAAATATAATTATCATTAAAGATTATTAACAAAAATATATTTAATATATTCTCAAAAATGTTCCATAATTGTACAAAAGTTCGAAAACATTTTGCAGTAATATTTATAGAAAAAATCTGGGAAATATTGAATAGTTCATGCTTCCGTCTGTTTTTTTAATCCCGGAGATTAAACCCTGTATTCATACACCGTGGACGCACTGAGACAGGAGGAGAAGGATGAAGAGGGTTGGAGAAAAGATAAAGTCTGTGAAAGTGATATGTTGGATCCCTGGAGTATCATTCCACCCTCACTCATCATTCATAACTACCAGAGTACACAGTACACTATGTACAAGAGGGAATACAGAAATCATGCTTCTAGAGATCCTAGAAACTTACAAAATCTAGAAAACCTAAATATAGTTTACCATGGATAATAGTCAACAATAGAACCTTTAAAACAGAAAACTAGCTTACTCTAGATACTAGAGAACCACAGAAACCATAGAACCAGCTTACTCTAGATACTAGAGAACCAAAGAAACCATAGAACCAGCTTACTCTAGCTTAGAGGAACACAGAAACCATAGAAACAGCTTACTCTAGCCTGGAGGACCACAGAAACCATAAAACCAGCTTACTCTACCCTAGAGGACCACAGAAACCATAGAACGAGCTTACTCTAGCCTGGAGGACCACAGAAACCGTAAAACCAGCTTACTCTAGCCTAGAGGACCACAGAACCAGCTTACTCTAGCTACCTGAGAACCACAGAAACCATAAATCAGCTTACTCTAGTTACTAGAGAACCACAGAAACCATAGAACCAGCTTATTCTAGATACTAGAGAACCAAAGAAACCATAGAACCAGCTTACTCTAGCTTAGAGGACCACAGAAACCAAAGAACCAGCTTACTCTAGCTACTAGAGAACCACGGAAACCATAAATCAGCTTACTCTAGTTACTAGAGAACCACAGAAATCATAGAACCAGCTTATTCTAGATACTAGAGAACCAAAGAAACCATAGAACCAGCTTACTCTAGCCTGGAGGACTACAGAAACCATAAAACCAGCTTACTCTAGCCTGGAGGACCACAGAAACCGTAAAACCAGCTTACTCTAGCCTAGAGGACCACAGAACCAGCTTACTCTAGCTACCTGAGAACCACAGAAACCATAAATCAGCTTACTCTAGTTACTAGAGAACCACAGAAACCATAGAACCAGCTTATTCTAGATACTAGAGAACCAAAGAAACCATAGAGCCAGCTTACTCTAGATACTAGAGAACCACAGAAACCATAGAACCAGCTTACTCTAGCTACTAGAGAACCAAAGAAACCATAGAACCAGCTTCTCTAGCTACTAGAAAACCACAGAAACCAAAAAACTAGCTTACTCTAGCTACTAGAGAACCAAAGAAACCATAGAACCAGCTTACTCTAGCTACTAGAGAACCATAGAAGCCAAAAAACTAGCTTACTCTAGCTACTAGAGAACCAAAGAAACCATAGAACCAGTTTACTCTAGCTACTAGGGAACCACAGAAACCATAGAACCAGCTTACTCTAGCCTAGAGGACCACAGAAACCATAGAACAAGCTTACTCTAACTACTAGAGAACCAAAGAAACCATAGAAAAAGCTTACTCTAGCTACTAGAGAACCACAGAAATCATAAATCAGCTTACTCGAGATACTAGAGAACCACAGAAACCATAGAACAATCTTACTCTAACTACTAGAGAACCATGGAACCGTGAACCCTCGCTATTGGAGAATCATGGAACCCAGGAACTCTAGTTACCGTAGAACCCAGAACTCAGGAACATATAAATTAAAGGTTTAAGAATTCATGCAACCTAATAATCCAGATTTCAGGGGTCATATAATCAAGTAAATGTATATTTATATTAAATACATTTGTGTGGAACATGGTTTGAGTTTAAACTTGTTGAAAATGTTCTAAATAAAGTTTAACACTTCAAACATCTATTCGTATGTAAATGAAGAGTTTGAGAATTCGAAATTTGTTTTAAAAAGGACTGTTCATGAAAACTTTAACTGATAATAATTTTTAGAAATAAAAGTAACTGTTAAAATGCCACATATTCTAACTTTTTCATCCCTATATCTTTTCCACCTGATGTTGTAGACTTTCAATATTTTAAACTATAAATTTTGTTCTATCAAGAGGTCAAAGTTTGACACTGCAAACGAGAGGTAGCATTTTGGTGACAATATTGGTAACACTTTGTGACCTCGTAGCTCCAGTAGTTTGGATTATTATGAAATTTATTTGGTTTCATAAAATAAATTCAAAACTTGTTGGCTCTTCTCCATAGCTCTTTAATTAAAAGATGATTTGAAACATTAAAGATTTCAATCTTACACTCAATTTACTTTAGTCTAACGTGTTAACAGATCATATGGTTAACATTATCATGCATAAAAGATAAAGGGATTAGAAAATTAAAGTTTGAGTTATCAATTTCTTTATTAATTCTGTGTCACGCGTTTTTATTTCGGAGATTAAAATTCTTTTTTTATAGAATATAATTAATTAAGGGTTTTAACAGTTGCTTAAAAACTCCATGAACTGTCCCTTGTTTTCGAGAAAAATATATACTGAGTAAATGTCAGTTTAAAATGTCTCAGTTAGTTCTCCTTCAACCATTTTAAATGTAAATTTAGCTAAAATAAAATCCATGTTTACAATGTGTTCTGAATGAGCTGAATCCACGAGCCGAGTGGGGTTTCTTGTTTGTTCTCAAAAGTGGATTGAAGAGACGCAACATGATCGGAATTTTAAACTATTTATACGGATTTTAACTAGACCCCCCCCCCCCGTACATGTCAGATTCACACTTTAAGAGCAGTGTCCTTAAATTTTGTTGATTAACAATGAGAAGGATATCGTAATTTTTCTATGAAGCAAAAATATCCGTTCTGGCAATATCTTTCTTGCCTCTGCTCTATAAGTATCCAAGTATTTTTTATAAAAGACAAAGGTCGACGCAATTGGACGCACAAAGATTGAACTCACTGTAGTGGACGCACTGTTGATAAACTAATGTCTCACACAGTTATTACATACATGTATACAGCTTCATATACATAAACTATAATTAATCAATTCAAATGTAATAGAAATACATCTTTTTAACTCAACCTCTCTTGTAAATAGGAGTTTTTATGTGGGAGGGAGGGGGTGCACTCAGGGCAAACGGGGGAAGGGGTTCAGTTACGGCCCTTTTTTCTAGAATAAATTATTTTTTAGATAATTTTAAAACATAAAAAAAAATTTTTTTTAGAAAAGATCAAGATTAAGATATTCAGAAAATGACCAATAAATATCATTCAAAGTTCAAGCTGAATTATGTCTGTACATTAACTGTGTATTGTTTTAAAGGGGAAACTCAGAAATATAATTTACTCTTTCTTCGTTTCTTCTTTTGGGAGTTTCTTCTCTTCTTGAGTGTACTATTTCCACTCCTGGAGCTGGTTTCAGGTTCATCATCCTGCTCCGGAGATTCATCCTCTTCCGTCTCAGGACTACTGTTCTTATTTGGAGGACTGTCTTGTTCAAGGACTGATGAAAATGGGTTTGAAATAAGTTTTTCAGAAAATTGGTTCTTCTCCGGTTGGTGTTTAATCGCCTGCTCTATATCTGATTCTTCTTGAGCAGTCAACGCTTTCTCAGGATTTATCTTTGATTGTGATAGAGTATACTTTTCCAATCCTTCGCCTTTTATCACATTTAAGTTATCCTGGAGATCAGCTCCGCTGAGCAGAACATTATTTTGTAATCCGTCCCCGTTCTCCAGCTCTAGGTAGGAGAGACGATTGTTCATACTCTTCATGCTAGTATGTAAACCAAGGTTCTCCGAAACTTCGGTTTCCCTCGCTCCGAACCTACGAACTACTGAGCTCATGTCTGATTGATCAATATTCTCAGCTATAAAGTCGAATATTTCCACAACCTGATCACAGTTCTCTCGGTTTACTAGAGCTTCTGAAACCTGGAGTTTAGAATTGTTTTCATTCTTGTCAACCTGAGAATCCAGAAGACTGGGCATATCCTCATCTTCAGTAGTTACAGTTTGGGTTTGGGTTAGATCAGGGTTTAAATTAGCCCCTATACTGATGGTTCGTTTGATTTTCAGGTTTGGCAGGATATCTTTCAGATCGTCTATTTCTTGACCTATCTTTTGTGTGCAGATGGTTGCTTGAACTTCAGATTCATCTTTGGAAGGTTTTAATACTCGAGCTTCCTCAGCAAGTCGTGATCTAATCAAATTTAACATATTTTCCTGCTTTTTCTTTTTTTCTTCATCTTTCTCATTTTCAATTTGATCTTCTATTCCAGCTCTAGTCTCTGCAGTATTCATTAAAGATGCATCATCTGCAGTAGGCAAATGTTTAATATCATCAATAACTTCCTCTAGGATTTGGTTGGTAGTTTCAGACCCAATCTTGTTATCATTAGTCTTATGAACACCATTACATGATGCAGTTTCCATCTCTTTGATTTCAATCTTCTCTTTTTTCTCACTTTGCCCATTAGCATTCACAATATTTGAATCCATATTTTCTTGTAAAATTTTAGCCTTTTTCGCAGATTTTCTTAGACTTCCATAAATAATATCCGTTGCAATCTGACTTGCCATATTTCCGATACCACTAATATCTTTCAATTCCTTGAGTTCAAAGGCTTGCAGGGTTTTTGCTTCAACTTCCAGATTTATCAGTATTGCAGGAGTTTGTGAGATATTTTCCTGGTTCTTGTCAGAATCATTTTTAGATTCTTCCTCTATTTTTTCATCATTGCAGACATCTACACCATCAACATTATCTTGAAGTCTGGGAACATCTTCCACTTTCTTCTTTTCATTGTTCTGTTGAATAGAATTATTTACAGGTTCTTCTGAGGCACTTTCAGATGTAACTCCAGTCTTTTCAAAATCACAAGCATTGTTTACAGAAGCAGTTTGTGTTTCAAGGATATCATTTCCTTGTTCAGAATCTGGTTTTTCAAAAATCTCAGTTTCTTCTGCAGTCTCTTTAATGTTTTTAAAAGGTATTTGTTCAGAAGTATCAATATTAAGTACATCGGAACTAGTTTTGTCTTCAATCCTGATATTTTCATCATTTTTTTTAACGCTTTCGGTTTCTTCTTTTTCATTTATATCTAGATCTTTCTTTGTAGAATAAGGGTTATTTGAAGGTTCTGAATTAGGGAGTTCGTTTCCATTTCCAGGTTTAGATTCAGAGATTTGTTTGGATAAGGAGAGCCAATTCAGGATAGAGTTTGTATTTTGTGGTTCCGCTTCTTGCTGATTGACGACGCCGTGGAATTCATCAGATTGCACATTATTAGTTTGCAAATCAGCTGGTTGCAAAACAACAGGTTGCACATCATCAGGTTGCAAATCTATAAGTTGTAAGTCAAGTGGTTGCAAAACTATTGGTTTCAAATCTGCTGGTTCTAAAATTACTGGTTGTAGGTTAATTTGGTTCAAGTCTTTAGGACTTTCAGCATTTTGTTTGACAATATCATTAATCGTGTCATCATCAAAATCCAATGGTACATAGTCAGTTGATTCAGCAGTTTCTGCACTGGGAGATAAACTCAACCAGGCCAGGATGGATTTTTTATCATCAGAAGTTGTTGGAAGTTCTGCACTCTGTTTGCTCTGACTGGGTACGGAGCAACTGGAATTCAGTGATATGTTCTCTTTCTCTGGGATTGGTTCTGTGCTTAGAGCAGTTTTCTCACTTTCATCCCACGCAGCCTCATCCTCGTCCAGTATATCCATGAGCTCCTGTTTAGAAAGGTTACTGCAGAATGAATCTTTCCTAGTCTCTGTGGAAGCTTGTCTAGAGATTTTAAACCTCTGTTCTTGACAAGGTTCCGTTGGACAATCAGATGAGAGAAATGAAACTGCTTCTTGAACCTTCCGATTACTGAAATCCACATCCTTGGAAACCTTTCTCAAGGTCAGTGGAGTATTCAAATTTATTCTTTCTTCATCTACACCAGGTATAGTTGGAGTACTGACAGGTTGGGACCTGGAGCTGGAAGGTCTAGAACCTGTAGAATTTGGTTTAACTTGTGGTATAATCTCAGTTAATATATCTTCCTGCTCTTCTC
Organism: Eurytemora carolleeae; assembly: GCF_000591075.1. Taxonomy (NCBI): domain Eukaryota; kingdom Metazoa; phylum Arthropoda; class Copepoda; order Calanoida; family Temoridae; genus Eurytemora; species Eurytemora carolleeae. The sequence goes on along the minus strand of NW_019397765.1, from coordinate 18,449 downwards.
TCAACACTGAGTCTTCAGTGTTTTCTTCCGTTGGTTCAAGATTATCCAGAATACCCTTGAGGCCGGAGTAGGATGTTTTATAATCTAGAAAGTTGGCATGAAGTTCAGCTGCCAAGGTGCGTAAAGGATCCGGAGTTGGTTCCCTGGGAGGCTGAGGAACCTGAGTATCTGGAGTAGGTTTTACATCTTCATAGATCTCCTCTTCTGTATCCTTCTTTTGCAGTTCCTGTCCTTGACCAGTCTCAATCTTTACTCTTGGTTTCGTTTCATCCTCGTCCGCATAAACGATATCAGCTCCAATACACAAAGCAACCTCAGTCTCCACTTTAATATTATTCCCTTTCTCCTCCTCATCCTTCTTAGTGTACATATCTGTATCTTGATTCTGAGAGTTAGTGCATCCAAATAGTGTTCGTTTCAACCATTCACCAGAGAAAGGTTTGGTTTTCTTGGCAACATCTCCTTCAAAACCATCCAGCTTGCCTTCTCCGAACATACTGTCCTTCATGAGCTCAAAGTAAATCAACCCCATCTCCTGAAAAGCTCCCAGGGAGGTTGCAATCTTGAAATAAAACTGTAAAAACTCCATATATCTAGGGTTTTGAAAAACCTCTTCTTGACTCGGTAGTTTAGGAGGTTTCCCTGCTAGATATTTATGTATTCCTCCCCTCTCTTTCCTCCGTTCATACTTGACGAGCTTTTCATACCACTTGGAGACCTTGTCAGGTTTAGTGATATTCATAACAGGTCGGAGAATAGTTACGATCATGAATTCAAGAACGAATCCTCTCCGTATCAAGGATCTGAACTCTGCTGGACTCTCCGGAAGGTTGAGCTCGGCTAAACTCGTTCCAAATGTCTGCAGAACGTTCTGGAGTTCCTGTTGGTAGTGTTGGAACGCAAAGTTGTATAGCTCTGTATTGTGGTTGTTAACCTCAAGAAAGGGATAAATACACCACATTAGGTCATTGCACAGGGATCCTATAACAATAAAAACAATATATATTCATCGTTAGCATTTTGTCTTGAATTGGATTACTTATACATTTGTCAAGGAATAAATTAAGCTTCAGATATTGTAAGAAAAGAGGCTGATAATATTTTGTACAGTCGTCTCTGAAGTCTCATTCTTTGTGGGTAACACTGTAATACTACAACTCTAAACCCTGCTCAAAAAAATACAATAAAATATTTTAAAAAAGGGGAAAATTTTGACAAAAATTTAAATAAATGTACAGTATAGTGCGGTTCACCATAAACCAGAGTAATTCATTAATTCATTCAAGACCTGAAAGTCATTTTTGAGTTTGGAAAAAGTTTGCGGCATTCATTTGGAAATAGTTTGCGGCATACATATTTGGAAATAGTTTGCGGCATTGATTTGGAAATAGTTTGCGACATTCATTTGAAAATAGTTTGCGGCATTCATTTGGAAATAGTTTGCGGCATTCATCTGGAAATAGTTTGCGGCAGTTTTGCGGTTTCATAATGACCAAGGCTAGATATGAATGATTTAGTTCAAAATTAGTTCAAAATTTAAAATGGAAATTAAAAAGAATTCTTAAAATCTCTGGTAATTTTGAAAGCAAAAAAAAATGGCAGACCACATTTTGGAAACGACAAGGCTACGGCTATTTTGTGATTATTATTTTATGACAAATATTTCTGGAGCTAGGTTGCCAAATAAATGCCGCAAACTATTTCTAAGTTCAAAGACGATTTTTAAAACTAAGAGAGCACGTGTTTACCTAAGAAACCTCCCTGCCAGTCAATGAGCATAGCTTCAACTCCTTGACAATCCAACTCAGACATTCCTATATCTTCGAACTCCAGGCAGATCTTTCTACACCAGTTTATAATCAAGAAATTTAGTGAAAATTAAATTTAGAAAATAAATTAATGTTACTATTCGTCTATTCTTATAATTATTGAAAGTAAGTTTAAGTGATCATATTATTGAGTTTCATGATACTTCCCTAAACATGAAATTATTTGGTTTGGCATCTCCGTGACAAAGGGTGTTTAAATTGGATACTCCAGACTGGTCCAAAACCTGAACATTTAAAATATTTTGAAAATAAAACAAAATTAAACAAAAATAAAGTACCAAAGCTGGTACGCAATGAGTTAAAGGAATTGAGTCTTTGTCACAAACTATGATTTTCTATTCAATATATCTTTGCAACCCAATGCTGTAGACCTTAGAGATTTTAAACTATGAAATCTGTTAAAGGAAAGAATCTAAGTTTGAAATATTAAAGGTTTACACCATCAGGTGGAAAAAATATTTGTATTAGAAAATCTGAGTTTGTGGCAAGGACTCAATTCCTTTATTCTTCCGTCCAATTGGTTCGACCAGTTTCTTTGTCGAAGCTATAACTGATTTGACCAATCAGAAAACTGTGAACTTGTAACAGCTGATATACAGGGTGTCCCACGAAACATGAAAATAGGAAGACGACTTGAAAGTCGTCTTTGGTATTTGAATTTATTTGTGACATTTAGTCTTCTATCTACTTTAACATGTATGATTCTTGAAACAATTATCACATAATTCTCCTAGCCCTGGCATTTCCAAAAAGTGGTCTGCGTTTTTTGTGCTTTCAATATTACCTGAGATATAAAGAGTTTGGTTCAGATTTCAATTTTGTTAAATAAAAGCAAAATTGTCGAAATCTGAACGAAATTCTTCATATCTCGGGCAATATTGAAAGCACAAAAAAGGCAGACCACATTTTGGAAATGGCAGGACAAGGGAAATTTTGTTATTATTATCTCTAGAAATTTACTTCTAAAATTAGGTTGACAAATAAACGCAGCAAATTATATCAAAAATCAAGACGACATTCAAGTCGTCCTGCATACTGTCATGTTTCGTGGGACACCCTGTATTTAGATACTTTCAAATCATACTGTTAAAGTTAAATTAAAAATTATAAATTTAATTTCTCTTGGATATCCCGAACTGATCGTACCTACGATAACTAAAATGAAACGATCAAAGACTTATCTCTAAAAAATTATAATCTTGCAAAGTCAATTTTCAGATTATGCTCTGTAGATTGTAGATTATCCCATTTAACACAAGAAGTTTTGACTTCAGGGTATATTGAATACACCAATCATTTTAGAAAAAAATATGTACTTTGATTTCTAAACAATAAACACAAATAAATACACAATAACCCTGAATTGTACGCCTAGCTAAAATATCTAAACAATGAAAAAGAAATAAATAAAAAAAACAGTTTCAATATTTCAATGTCACGAAACATTCTATAACCTGTATTTCGTATTTTGATCATATTGCTAAACATTTTTGGTTTTTTGATAAAATATGAGAATATATATAATTACAAAATAGTATTCTTTACTTTTCTTTGTCACTCTAAGTACGTCTCACTAAAAATATAGGCAAACCCGATTTTAGTAATGCTTCAGTGCACTGTATCTTTTGTCATTTATCAACATTTAACATACTGTAGGAGAGTAGATTTTTTTGTGTAAAAAATGGAATAAATTTACCTGTAAAATTTTAAACAGATATGAATCCATTTTCCTCATATATTGGGTTATTCCTTTCAATTCATCGTCAGACTCTTCAAGGTACCTCAATAACAACGGTTATTTAGGTACTTTTCCAAAGGCATTTTCCCGAGGGCGACTTCCCAAGTGACAATTTCCCAAGTGGCAACTTCCCAAATGTGCGTTTCCCATGCGGCAACCTCCCAAAGGTTAGGTTAATCCCTCTGAGGCGCCGCTGGCTGCAATGGGGGCCAAGTGCTGCCGCGAGGATGGGCTAGGGGCCGAGCGCTGTGACTAGAACATGCTGAAGGCCGCGCGCTGCGGCTAGGACAGACTTGGGAAGTTGCCGCTTGGGAAATTGCACATTTGGAAAGTTGCAACTTGGGAAAATACCCTTGGGAAATTACCTCTTGGGAAAAATGCTTTGGAAAAGTACCTAACATTAAAATAACATGGACTTTAAGGGAACTGACGTTGTAATTTTCAGTGACCCTATATTTAATGAGAGGCATGTCCGATTCACTACATTACTCTCCCAAACTCTATCTAATCAGACATGTGTTAGATATTGCTTTAATATTCACACGCCTGATTCAAGCCGGTTTCCTATAAATATTTCCCAATCAACAAAAAAGAAAATAGTCCAGAAGATTAATAAAGAATCAGACAACTTATTTAAACTACTTCCAAAAATCGCAAAGCAAATATCCATTTTCATACAGAAAAACAAGGATATATCCATTAAATGGGAAAAACTATTGTTTTATGGATATCGTTATTAAACGGGCATGCACTCCTTAGTTACATGATATCAAGTTCACAATCCCTTTAAAATGTTTGATATTATTGAATGAATTATGATACTGACATTTGATGTTTTAATGAAAATTTGCTGCTTCATAGTTGTATCTTGTCTCTAGTTAGAAATTCAAAATTAAATTTTTTAATAAACCTGATGAAAGCTGAAAAATGTTTTCTTAGGAACATCCTCTCTTCTTCTTTTGACAAAATATCCTGAATAAATTCTAATTTTTAATCTGTCATTCTTTCAATTCTATTCTTTCAAGCTAGTTTCTGCTTTTGTTGTAAAATATCTAAAGATTTATTTTTAATCCTATAATCCTCAAAATTTAATTATTGTTAAATTTTCATCGTAATTTAATGAATTCAGTATTTGATTTTTATTTTGATGATAATAAAAAACAACGTGTACATCTTTTTTTCCGGAATTATTTGAGTTTTAAGGTATTTTTGTTGCAAAAATTTTTTTCCTTTAATTATTATTAATTTTGTTCGTAATTTCACTTATTTCTCAAGTAATATATTGCAAAGGCAATATACTCCAATTAGGAGAAAAAGAAAGTGAAAAGCAGTTTTTAACTATTTTCTTTGAACATTAAAAAAAATGTTTGCAACAAAAATACCTGAAAACTCATATAATTCCGGAAAATTCGATAAACACGTTGCTTTTATATAATGATAAATTTTGTCAAATACTAAATTCATTAAATTACAGGGAACCTTGAAAATTTAACAATAATTAAATTTTGAGGATTAAAGGATTAAAAATAAATCTTTTAAATATTTTTAGATATTTTTACTTACTAATAAATCTTGAAAAAAACGAGAATACAACCGAAGCCTTTGATTTAGAACACTTTGTATAGAAAGAGAAAAAATATAGTAGAAAAAAATGACGAGGAAAACTAGAAAAAATATTCAGATGTTTAAATCTGGATTAAACGTTGGAGTTAATTCTTTAACTAGGAAATACTGACTAATCACTCTTCACATATTCTAATTTCGCATCCGTATATCTTTGCAACCTGAAGTTGTAGACATATGTCAGACTTTTTATTCTATTAAATCACATTGTTAAAGATTAAAATATTAAGCATTTCCACGATCAGGTTGCAATTATTTAGAGTTTTAAAATTGGAGTTCAGTTTCGTTTATCATCTCGCAAATTTCTTGTCTCAGGAATTCCCCGAGATATTGGTAAAATTTCTTGTCTCAGGAATTCCCCGAGATATTGGTAAAATTTCTTGTCTCAGGAATTCCCCGAGATATTGGTAAAATTTCTTGTCTCAAGAATTCCCCGAGATATTGGGAAAATTTCTTGTCTCAGGAATTCCCTGAGATATTGAGAACATTTTTTTGTCTCAGGAATTCCCCGAGATATTGGTAAAATTTCTTGTCTCAGGAATTCCCCGAGATATTGAGAACATTTCTTGTCTCAGGAATTCCTCGAGATATTGGTAAAATTTCTTGTCTCAGGAATTCCCTGAGATATTGGTAAAATTTCTTGTCTCATGAATTTCCCGAAATATTGAGAAAAAAAACTTCCTGGAGAGGTTGCTGGGCAGCTTTAAAGAAGAAGAAAAATGTCAATTAAACCAAGAAATAAATAATGTTGCTAACAGACATCTGTGATGATGGAGAGTCACATATTCTAAATTTAAGACTTTGATACAATAAGAATTATATTTACCTTAACCTGAACCTGCTCCTCTATATTAGGGAAGTTTTTAAGAACTCCTGCATTTCCTCCAATAGATTTCTTATAGCAGAGTCCAGTTCCATGGAGCTGAGCGAGTGTCTCCAGGCTAGCCCGGAGATAATCCTTTCCGTCCTTCTCTATGCTTAGATCTTGGGTTACACAAGTCTCAAAACCTGAAAACAGAAAGGAAATGAGAAATATTTTTTTAGACATATTCTTGAATTGAACTATGTAACATTTATTAAATTAATCAAACAAGATTTATAGCCGCAACTTTTAAATGTGTTAAGCCACATAACCAGAAATATCAGTTCAACTTTTCAGATTTGCAAATGCAAGGAATCTTTTCAGATTTGTAAATTTTGAATTGTGCAGAGCAGTTTACGAAAATAACGATGTTTACTCTCAAAACCACTTAATATATATACATACACGATATCCCACCATTGTTAACACAAATTCGATATAAAAGGAACACGACATTCTGTGTAGTATATATATGCAGCCGTACTGTCTATGAATCTATGAATCCTTTTCCTACATGCAGTTGTCCACATGTCTCCCCGCCTTTCCGGCTTTCCCCCGCCACTCTCTACACCTCCCGGTACTCAGTCAGCCGAAAACATCCGAGATGATCACAACTCAGTCTCAGAGAGCTACCCTGGCTCCTACATGTTGTTAATATAGATACCTGAGCAGCAGCAGACGATGCTTACATCCAGCCCATAAAAATGTTCCAAGAGTTCTAAATATTTGCGGCCGAACGAAAAGGAATTATCCGGACTGAATATATTTCCCTCCCAGGAGTTCCGACGGGCCTACTCACCCACTCTCCTCCACAAGAGGATACTCACCCACTCTCCTCCACAAGAGGATAATCTCAACTCTAAAGAGTCTACTAATCGAACCTGGAGATATTGTTGGGTATTATATATCCTTTGAGAGCCTGGAGAAAGCAGAAACCTGTTACAGTTCTAGTTGATCTGCACTACCAACATGAAGTTCTACATAGCTCACATAAAGTTGCTACTGATGTTTGTCAATTTATAGTTTCCTTGTTCAATTCTAAACCAACCAATTTACAATCTTTGTGTCTTGGTCAAATATTTCAAAACAATATTATTTTTCTTAAATAAATGTTATAGAATATTTGGGTTTTTTTCTGATTTCTTTATTTGAATATTTTCTGACTTTTTTAAAGGTCAACAACCATGTATCATTAACTCTCAAAACCATTTAATATATACATACACGATATCCCACCATGTATCATTTACTCTTAAAACAATTTTCCATTGAATTTTTCTCAGAGTAAATAACGTTCATTAGTAAAGAGCTATTTTTAAATTAGACTTGTAGAAGTATTCTTTAGATGAGCGGGATTTTGCATACCAAAAAAAGTTTTTAATAAAGAAATAAGATTTAATGAAGGTGTTTTGAAGGTTGATTTATAATTTATTAGTATTTTATTATACTTGTCTTTTAATTTCTTTTAATGGAACAAATTTTGATTTGGCAAATTAAACATGTGATTAGAAAACTGAATGAATTTGGTCTCTAAAGTCTGATGGTGGATATTACCAGCAGCCACTAGGTTCTCTAGAACAAGGACATCGTGTAGTTGATCCTCCTGGTAGTTCGTGTAGATTATCTCAGGCACACCCAAGCAGAAGAAACCTAGACAATACAGAGGAATAATTCTCGTCTTCACCCTGGTTTTGTCATCACTACAAATAAGACAGATAGAGAAGGTAAAATCTATCCGAAATCAGGTAAAACTTTGTGACCACGTTGCTCCTCCAGCACACATATGAGAAATACAAATTTTTAATTGGTTACATATTGGAAATTCAAGCATTTTTATCCTTCTCAACAGCTCTTCAATTGAAGGAATTAAAAACATTTAACATTTTAATCTTACAGTTTACTCTAGTTTGACATAATATCAATTAAAACAATTAGAGATTATAGAATCATTAACGAAATTTCCCAACAAAAGGAACAAAGCCTTAATTTAACAGAGCTGGGAACTTTATAGAATGGTGGATGCAGAAATTAATGCTTGAGCTTGATCCTCTCTTTTTCTTAATATGGAGACCAACCAATCTTGTACTTGTATATCCCAAAATGAGTATAAAATTCAACCAATCAGAATCGCGTATATGAAGCCGATAAATTTGAAATTTTGCACGCCATTTAAGATTAATTTACATAAGCTGGCCGGAGGAACTCTCTAATTTTAAAAACCGGTTTTTGATTTTTCTCTACTATATCCAAGAAAGAACCGGTTTAAAAAAAGAAAATCAAAAGTGCGTCCACTGGATACTCAGATTAAGTAATAGAGATAAGGGATATCTCGTACTAAAGTTTTCAGATCAGGTTAAAGGGAACTGCTATGATTTCTCACCTTGGCAGTTTTCTGACAAGTAGTTTTGTAACTCCGGTAATATTCGCTGGTACATCTCATTCTCTCGTACATTTACCTTCATAAACAAGTCAGGTCAAAATTCAGTTTTTAAAAACAATATTTGTTGCTCCCTGCAGATAAGGATAATTGTATTTTGGTTTTATCTTTAGAACTGCAATTTTTTTTTTTAATTGTGAATATAAAGTTCCAAATCAAGGAATTCTTTCCATAAAATAAACTATTATTCGATTTTTTAACCCAAATTGAATATATGAATAAAAAAATTTCACAAAAGTGCACAATTCACATTTTCAGCTTTTTTCATTTTACTTAACTATTGTTTTTGTTTTTTTTGGAAAGCAGAAAAAGGGATTTTTATCCTCGCCACCTTTGATCTTGAGACCCACTCTTTTCAATTTATTCCCCCTTCCCATACTCATCCTTCTCCCCATCTCACCTTCCCCCTCCTAATCTTCCTCCTCTATATCTCACCTTCCCCCTGNCTTCTTAGTATCCCGAGTGTAAAATGCAGTTTCTCTTGTCTAATTAATATACTACAGAATTGTATTGCACAAACACTTTAAATATACAAACATAGCTGAGCACATAAAGGGACTATAGGTGTATGAAAGGGGTATAGGTCGAAACCTAAACACTTCAGGAGTTGATCGCGACCTATATGAGCTCTATCTGATGTCCAGCCGTCCCAGCTCTCCCGAGAAATTGAAAAACAATAACTGTGTCAACGTTATACCAAAGACTTTGCTAATTATAAAGACGAGGGCGAGGCGATGTAAATTTATCGGACTATTGTGTACGCCTGTACAGCTGTATTTTGACGTCATTGGTCCAACGATATTAAAAACTTAAATATTTAACACAATTGTAAATGTTTTGTGGTAAAAGTTAACTAAAATTAATGATATTAATTTGTATTTTAAAATTTGTTTAATTGGATATGAGGATCGTCTGGTGAATTATAGCTGAATTTGTGATAAAGTTACGCATCTCTTTAGTATCAAAACTAGCCAATAATTATTTGTGACAATTTTCAGATGTCGTCAAATATTTTTTCTGAGGTACTATGTACCGGAATTTTAGGCGTTGAAGAAGCGAGGACAGCAGACATTTCCAATAATACAAACGTTAAATAAATATGGTGTAAATGTCGTCTTCTGTTTAATCTTGGCAAAGAAAAATATCGCATAAATTAATGTGTTAATCTTAATCTTCAATTGATTTATGGGAATTTGGTTTCAAAAATATCAACCATTAAAGAAAAAAATACCACAGAAAGTTTCGTTAAAAATGCGAATTAAAAGGCGACCTTTTACTTAGAAGTCTTTTAAAGTTGATTATAGAAGGTTTGAGGCATTAATTATTGGAGGATTTTAAAGAGGCGGAAAAAAATAAATACATTGGTAAAAACAAACAAAGGAATAAAAAGACGACTTTTAGACTCAAGTAACAATTCAATAGTTTAATGAACGTAAAATACCACAATTAAGCAGAGAACAAGTAGATTGTCTAATTATGAAATATGTCATCTTCAAATTCCAGAGTTTTATGTATATAAATTCTATGAATAATTCTGATAAACTCAGGTCCTTCAGTGCCAATCAGAGCTCCAACATGTATAATACCGAGCTGCAATCCAAGAGTGTATGAGGATCACGTTTTCAAATTCCAGCAAATCCCAAAAGTAAAATTTGTGGCTGAAGGCCCTTCATTTATACTTAGAATATCTCACAGTAAAAGAAACAAGAAATATGAAAAAGAAGGAACAGTTTATGGTATAATAAATATTAAGACATTAATTCAATATACATTTTTTTTTTACTTTGATAATTGAATTTAATTACATTTTACAATATTTTTGAATTTCAATATAATATCAGATGGAAACATTTTGGCTAATTTTGAAAACAAATAATAAATGAAGTTTTTGGATGTTTCTGCAGCTAGCCAAATTGCAGAAAAAGAACTATCTAGGACCTATTCTGAGCATGGCAAGGTCACCACCCTCTCCCCTTGTTTTGCTAGTAAATTTTGATTTAGTCATGTTGCTGGCGTTAGCTGCTGCTTTCCTACACACTTTCAATGATATTTTCTTTGTGGAAGGGGGGGGGGGAGGGGGTAATGGGACGTTTGACTTTCCAGTCTTTTATTTTGAGTAGGACGTAGAGGGGGGGGGGGGGGGGGACGTCTGCCATCCTGTCTTCATGCGCTATAGGTGAAAAAACAGAAAGTGTAAAGCTCAAATCCCCATCTAATTTTCCTATTCAAGGTTTTCTTTATCTGTCTTGTTTATCTTGTTTTAAGCCCCCATCTCTACTGTCAAGAGATTTCCCTCCCACTTTTTTCTGTTCAATTTCTTTTTTCTTTTTCTTCTTGCTTCTCGTTTCTTTACACTTTAAGGCCTTTCCAAATAGTTCTTTTGATATCGAGTTGTGGAGCAAGTAGAAGAGAGATAAGAAGGTTTGTAGGAAGAAGGGTTTAGGGGATTGCTCCCTGTGTTCCTTCATTTTACACTGTTTCCCAGTTAAGGGGGATTAAGGAAACCCATAACTGCACCCCTTATGCAAAATGGGGAGTTATGATCCCTGAAAGCTCTCTTGAGAGGAATCTTCCATAGCAGTCCAGTCCTCACATCTGGTCGAGTAAAAACCCTATATTATTGTGCAATGTGCATTGCTAGTATTCTAACAAGGGGTTAAACTCCTCTTTCAGTTAACCAAGCTGAAGATGAAAATTTGTTTTAATCTATGTACAATTCTTGCTTCCCCTGTAGGATACAAGATGTGTAACTAAACTCAGCTCTTCTTCAGCTGTAATTCTGGGACCACATAGGAAAGGTCCCCTCTGCTTGGGAGCAGGCAGGCAACTGTCAATAATTCATTTAAATCAGGTAGAGAGAATTAATACTTGAATGAAAAAGAAATAAGATAATTGCTTACCGTTAAAAAGTACAAGGTTACAATTGCATAAAAGATATAAGACTTGAATGGTGTATGGTTGAACTTTAAATACCAATATCAATTATAGTTTATTTTCTTTTTTAAACACTTTATACTTCAAACCAAAAGTAAATGGAAACTGAAAATTTGTTTCTAAAACCCAGGGAGTTTTTTTTTAAACCCAGGAAGTTTGTTTATAAAACCCAGGAAGTTTGTTTATAAGCCCCTAGAAGCTTGTTATAAAACCCAGGAAGTTTTTTTATAAAACCCTAGAAGTTTGTTATGAAACCCAGGAAGTTTGTTTATGAAACCAAGGAAGTTTGTTTATAAAACCATGGCAGTATTGTTTAGAAAACATCGAACGTTTGTTTATGAAACCCTAGAAGTTTGTTTATAAAACCCTGGAAGTTTGTTTATAAAACCCTGGAAGTTTGTTTATAAAACCCAGGAAGTTTGTTTATAAAACCCAGGGAAGTTTGTTATAAAACCCTGGAAGTTTGTTTTAAAAACCCTGGAAGTTTGTTTTAAAAACCCTGGAAGTTTGTTTATAAAACCCTGGAAGTTTGTTTATAAAACCCAGGAAGTTTGTTTATAAAACCCTGGAGGTTTGTTTATAAAACCCTGGAAGTTTGTTTATAAAACCCTGGAAGTTTGTTTATAAAACCCAGGAATTTGTTTATAAAACCCCGGAAGTTTGTTTATAAAACCTGGAAGTATGTTTATAAAACCCTGGAAGTTTGTTATAAACCCAGGAAGTTTGTTTATAAAACACTGGAAGTTTGTTATAAAACCCAGGAAGTTTGCTTATGAAACCAAGGAAGTTTGTTTATAAAACCATGGCAGTATTGTTTGTAAAACATCAAAAGTTTGTTTATGAAACTCTAGAAGTTTGTTTATAAAACCCTGGAAGTTTGTTTATAAAACCCTGGAAGTTCGTTATAAAACCCAAGAAGTTTGCTTATGAAACCCTGGAAATTTTGTTTTTAAAACCCTGGAAGTTTTGTTTATTTTCTGGAGTTGAGTTCGGTGTGAACCTTATTACTGAAACTATTGTTTCTTTTTGTGTAAAGCAACTTTCCTATTATATCTTCAAATATCTTAATTATTGCACAAATAAGTATTTTTGCAACATGGGAAAATGCAGTGCTCAGGATTCTTAATTTTCTCATTAACTTGTTAAACGAATTGCAAATAAAAAAAAATCATAATGCTTTAAAGTTTTTTTTATTTTTTTTTCCATTGTGTCAATAAAAATGTAGGTTTAGTTTTTTTACGATTTAGGTTTTGACTATTTGTCGATCTGCTTGTTTTGGTGTTTAGAATTTAAAAAGCTACTTTTTTGGGGTATTTTTGCTGGATATAATTGGAAGGTTTTTTTTGCTAACCAGGAATTTTTAGTTGGCTTTTTTGAACTTAGATCAGTAGGTTATTATCAGTTTAGTTTTCAAAGTTTGAAAGTTTTTTTAAAATTTATAGTTAATCTATTTCGCGTTTGTAAAGAAACTAAATTTTTGCCACAAACTCAAATTTTATAAGATCTGTATCTTGAAACCTAATGGTTACTTTGAAACTATTCCTAAGACTATTTGAAATATCAAACGTCTACAAGTTTGTGGTAAAAAATTAGTTTCTTTATTCGAGAGATATTTGGAATCACTTGTAATTTTTTTTAATCTTGTTTGTACAGTTTATTGTTTGTATTATGTTTGTTCTGTTACCTGTTTGTAACTTGTTTGTTATGTTGCCTTTTTGTAACTAGTTCGTTCTGTTCCCTGTTTGTAACTTGTTTGTTCTGTTCAGTGTTTTTAACTTGTTTGCTATGTTACCTGTTTGTAACTTGGTTGTTCTGTTACCTGTTTGAAACTTGTTTGTTCAGTTCCCTGTTTGTAACTAGTTTGTTCTGTTCCCTGTTTTTAACTTGTTTGCTATGTTACCTGTTTGTAACTTGGTTGTTCTCTTACCTGTTTGTAACTTGCTCCTGCTTCACCTTTAAGAGGAATCTTGACAAATACACTTTTCTCCAGATTCTCATTCTAGGACGTATAAAATTTACTCAGTGTTCCAAACATTCCTTACTGAGGGTTCCATACAATCCTTGCTCAGGGTTCCATACAATCCTTACTCAAGGTTCCATACAATCCTTACTCGGGGTTCAACACAATCCTTATTCTGGGTTCCATACAATCCTTACTTAGGGTTCCATACAATCCTTACTCAGGATTCCACAGTCCTTATTCTGGGTTCCATACACTCCTTACTCAGGTTTTCATACAATCCTCACTCAGGGTTTCATATAATTCTTACTCAGGGTTCCATACACTCCTTACTCAGGGTTCCATACAATACTAACTCAGGGTTCCATACAATCCTTACTCAGGTTCCATACAATCCTTACTCAGGGTTCCATACAATCCTAACTCAGGGTTCCATACAATCCTAACTCAGGGTTCCATACAATCCTAACTCAGGGTTCCATACAATCCTTACTCAGGGTTTCATAAAATCCTCGCTCAGGGTTTCGTACAATTCTTACTCAGGGTTCCCTGCTATCCTTTCTTTTTCCTTAATGTTTTAGTCACTTACGTTTTTTTTAAATCAAGTTAGAAAAATTATGTTATTTATGAAAATTAAACTTGATGTTTTTATTTCATCCTCATTATTCTTTTTCTTTATTCTGAATACAGTTCCTCACTTCCAGCCATACATTTTTAATATCCAGAGCTGAGAACCAACTTGGCTCTAGGTTTAATGAAACTAACTCTAATGAACCTCAATCTATCTTACAGAGCAGAAAACTTTTTTTAAATTCTTTTAGTTNAGATAAATACCTAATGGAATATGAGATATACAGTATAAAATAGATAAATACCTAATGGAATATGAGATATCCAGGACAAAAACTAAATACCTGATAGGAATATGAGATGTCCAGGATGAAAGTTGTACTTAAGAGTCCTTGCTGTTCATTCTTTCGTCCTTTTGCTGTCCTAAAGATGCATTTATCATAAAACAAAATAAACAGAGTGAACCTTAATCACAAGATATCAGAACAGTTAAAAAAATTCAATCCTTGGTAGCTTTACTCCAAACATTGGGTTTTTTACTCCAAACCTTGCTATATCTACTCTAAATTGTGGGATCTTTATTCCAAATCTTGGGATTTTTACTCAAAACCTTGGGGTTTTTGCACCAACCTTTGGATCTTTACTCTAAATTGTGGAATCGATTTTCCAAATCTTGGGATTTTTACTCCGAATCTTGGGATTTTTTCACTAAACCTTGGGATCTTTACAAAAAACAATGGAGTATTTACTCCAAACCTTGAAATTTTTATTCAAAACCATAGAATATTTACTCCAAATATTGTATTTACCCTAAATGTTCGGATCTTCACTCAAACATTGCTATCTTCACTCAAAACCTTGAAATTTTTACTCAAAATCCAAATCTTGAGATCTTTGATACTCTACTAATATTACTAATATTAATACTTAAATCTCCTGGAATATTTACTCAAATCTTTAGAAACATTGCTTAAAACCTAAGAAACTTTACCCCAAACCTTGGGATCTTTACTCCATATCTAGGTATCTTTACAACAAACCTTGGTGTCTCTAAATCGTTGGAATCTTTACTCCAAACATTGGTATCTTTACTCCAAATCTTGTGATCTCTACTAAACCCCTTTGAATCTGTACTCCAAACCTTTGATAAATGCTCCATCTTTACGATAAACCTTGTGATCTTTACTTGAATCTTTGCTTTCATACCTTGGTAGCTTTACTCCAAACCTTGGTATCTTTAATCCAAACCTTGGAATCACTACTGAAACCTTTGGGATCTGCACTCCAAACCTTGGGATAAGTACTCCATCTTTACGACAAACCTTGTGATCTTTGCTCGAAACCTTGGGATCTTTACTTCAAATCAGGATCTTAACTCCAAACCTTTGGAACTTTGGAATCTTTACTCTAAACCTCGCCTTGGCAGCTTTACTCCAAATCTTGGGATATTTACTCCAAACCTTGGAATCTTAAATATAAACCCTGGGACGTTTATCCCCAACAATAACTTTAAATCTGCCCTTATAGAGCCATAATTTTAATAAAAACATATTTAAAAATGTTACAAGAAAAAGTAAACGAAGCTGTTGTTTTGACACCTGATTTCCACTAAAGCCGGATCCTGATCATTTCTCTTAAACCAATCTTCAAGAACAAACTTTGCAAAGGTCGGAGAAAACTCTTCAGCTGTGCTTGGTACAACAGGTGAACTAGCAGATACTCTGACCGGCGCGCTAGTCGGTTTCTCAACTGTATTCTGATGCATTTTTAGAATCTTAGAAGCATTTCTTTCTGTAAAATTGAACGCATCTAAATATTTTTATGAGAACGATTTTTGGGATTGACGTTTTTTATGTCTTGATGTATGTTTTTGGTTGATATTTTATGCATGAAGTTTTTACTTCTGGGTTCTCTCTTCATCCCGTCTTCATGAGTTTTATTTTGAAATTTTTGTTTAACGTTAGTGTTTATTATTTAAAGAAAAATATCCGCTAGTTAAAAACATCTAAAAATTTAGGTCATCAATCAAAAAATAATATCTCAAAATAATTCAATTATAATTTGTACTTTTCACCTTTATGAATCCATGGACATGCTTTTTATATTTGCTGCATTCATCCTGGCTAACGAAAAGTAAATACGAAAACTTTTCACACACATTCTTTATAAAAATGTGCCAAAAGTAGAAATGCTTGAAAGTTCTCCAATACGCTAAATGGAAATCGATGTAGCAAACGAACAATTTTCCAATAGTTAAAAAAATTGCGAACAAAAAATCTTCAGTTTTTTATAACATTTTTTTCTGGAGTTTTCTTTTACTTCACTTAAAAAGAAAATGCAGTTTTGAATTTAGGGTTAAAAATATATGTCCAGGGTATCATTAGTTTAGTTCTAACTTTGAATTCCTGAGTTCAAGAATATAAATATCTAATGGTAACTTATTATCACATGTTTATTTTTAATTGATCAAGCAGTTCACCTTTAGAAAATGTATTTTTATTCATTCTTTTTCTGGTATTCATCTGGAGTTTTACGTCATCAGTGTTAATTTGATTAAAACCGATGACTTTTCAATTAACTTTGTATTAAAGTAATGTCTCGTAAATATCTCATGTATTTCTAATTCTATTTATATTGCCGGGTTCAGATTCTCCGGGGACAGGTATTGACTGAGGGGGGAGAAGAGCGTTCTTCGGCTTTCTAGCATGTGTATCATCTGGGTCAGCTTATATACTTATAATACTGCAAGTACAGGGGATAGATACATCCAATCATAGGTCACCGGTATACACAATTTTACAGGGGTAGCAAGTGGAGGTGAGAAGGAAGGGGAAGGTAAAGCATGTAGGAGGCAAGAAGGAAGGGGAAGGTAAAGCATGTAGGAGGTGAGAAGGAAGGGGAAGGTAAACCATGTAGGAGGTGAGAAGGAAGGGGAAGAGATTTTAAAAAATTCTTCAATACCAAAAAGAAAATTGTGTTGAGTTTCTGCAGAAACAAATTAGAGAATAATATTTTTCATTTTTGTTTTTCAAGGTGTGTAAGATATTTTTGATTTTAATTCAGTTAAAACTATTTTTTAACATTATCTTCTCAATCAGGCTATTTCTTAACATTATCTTTTCAATCAGGCTATTTTTTAACATTATTTTCTCAATCAAGCTATTTTTTAACATTATCTTCTCAATCAGGCTATTTTTTAACATTATCTTCTCAATCAGGCTATTTTTTAACATTATCTTCTCAATCAGGCTATCTTTTAACATTATCTTCTCAATCAGGTTATTTTTTAACATTATCGTCTAAATCAGGCTGTTTTTTAACATTATCTTCTCAATCAGACTATTTTTTAACATTATCTTCACAATCAGGCTATTTTTTAACATTATCTTCTCAATCAGGCTATTTTTTTAAGTTGCAGACAGATTCAAAGTCCGGAATGAGAAATTAATATTTGTACTGTACAATAAATAAATATAAGTAGCACCCTTAATTCCTGGCATAAACTTTATTCAAATATGCATAGATATAAATATCTAGGTCAGCATTTTCTAGGTAAAGGGTATACATATGCTTATTTGACTCATACCTACACCCTTCCATAAATTTTATCTGAGTTTTAGATAAACATTCATGTATTTACAATTAAAATACTTATATAAAAGGTAACGCAAAGTTTTCTATCAAATAATTTATTTTTAATGTTTTTAAGTAGAAAAAAAATCATATTTTTCATGGATTTTGAAAAAAGGTTAAAGTGAAATCGACATTTCTGCCCGAACCTGTCCTCCATCTTCTCGAAACCATGCCCCAGTTCTTATTAAAACCAAGTTACGGTTTAACTGCCAGGAGATCAACTAGATATGAGCAAAGGAATTGAGTCTTTGCCACAAAATCTGATTTTCTAATCCCTGTATCTTTCCAGCCCAATATCGTAGACCTTAGATATTTCAAAATAAATAATTTGCTTTATTAAATATTTTTAGTTTGAAATATTTAAGGTGTACGACAACGGGTTGCAAAGATATTGGGATTAAACAATCAGAGTTTGTGGCAAAGACTCAATTCCTTAACGAATGACGAAATGTTGGGGGTTAAATTGTACAAACGAAAGACAATCTTAAAAATCAAAATTACCATAAACATACACTGTTAGAAAAACCCGCTTACAATCAACAGTATTCAGTTCACGCACCAAGCCATGAAGATCCGTTGTAATATATCAACGATAATTCTGCTTGATATCAATTTACGGCCTGTACGCTAAATTCTAATTACATTCACTTGAATTCTACTTACTTCAATCATCAGAAATTGAAGCAAGCATAATCCTGCTTACGTTATTTACAGTGATCCGGCGTTCAGACACGTACCGCCACTCAATTCAATCAGAATACTACTTGGATTCTGCATTAACCAGAATTCTGCTTACTTCAATTAAAATTCGACTCTCTTCAAGTAAATTCTAACAGAGATCAATAATGTATGCATTTAAAGCA
>NW_019397764.1:0-51372 GCF_000591075.1 Eurytemora carolleeae | reverse complement strand
ATTTAATTGCTAAAATTTCAAATTCTAATATTTGTTATTACTGAAGAGCAATGGGACTAATTACCTTGAAAAACTGTTCCCCGGACTTTTGAATGTTATTCGTAGGAAAAAATATAGGTAAATAACATTTTAAAGGAACCGAGTTTTGCCACAAACTCAAAATTTCTAATCCTTATATCTTTGCAACCTGAAGATGTAGACCTTTGATATTTCATACTAGGACTATTACATCTAACAGAATGTATTATATAGTTTGAAATATTTAAGGTTTTTAAACGACATCAGATTGCAAGGCATATGGATTTAGAAAACCAGAGTTTGTAGTAAAAACTGAGTTCCTTTATTTTACAAAGTTAGGTCTGCTTGGTGTAAAACATGTGATGACATAAAACTGTGGAAGGCTTATGTGATCAAAAAGCACAAAGGTTTACTATGTAGATTTAAAATTGGGAAAACTTGAGTACAACAGTGGTATTCCTATTACAATATGTTTTATTTAACATTTGTATTCATATTACTCGATGAAAATATTTTTTGAATTGAAAATTTGAAGAATATGCCACTAAACTACAAATTAAGATGGTTTATAAATCCAAGATTTGGTTTTATATATTAAGATAAGTCGACAACTTTAAACCAGTTGTTTATCCTTTTGTTACAGCGTGACCAGAAAACTGGTGGAAAGAATGGCGTCTTCTTTCTTTTCTATTATTGCTAATGGGTTTATATTTGTTACTAATTTCTTTCTAAAAGTGTGCCTGGAATACTAAAAAAAGCAAAAAACTTAAACTTTCTGTGTTAAAAGAAAGAACAATTATCATATCATAATTTTCTGGAAACCATGCTGCGCTAATAAATATTTAATTAAACATTTTTTTAGAAGCAGGACCAAAACAGAATCGGAAGCAATAAACTATAAACGCAAAAAGCAATTAACAAGGAGAGAAAAAAGTAATCTGCGATTCCACGACGTTCGAAGTTCGAGTTTAAAGATTTAAAATATGTAAAGGGTGACACTGTAAAGACGATTTGAAACTATTTAACGATGACGATCCCGAGACTAAATTAAGTGGGATCCTGCCTTGAATGTGGTCTTCAAATTTCTTATTCAATGATTTGGCAAAGAAAGAAACAATTCGGAATCATGAATATCAGGAAACAGACTCATTCTTTGTGGGTAACCATTTATAATAAAGTGTAAATAAGAAGAATTACTTTTTTTTCGTAGAGCTTCGTCGCTGCCACACTTCTTTCCGAGGGGGCAGAATGTACAATGAAAGATCAACTGTGTGAAGTCCTTTTTAAAAATATCTTTTATAAGATCTTTCTTTATAATTTTTAGTAGTTTTAAAAATTATAAAGATTTACAACTTTTTCTATGATTGTAAATGACATTTATTTACTAATAAACCGTATTACCCATGTGTTAAAATTACTTTATGTTGCATGAAAAGGAATGAATCTAAAAGTTCTTTGTTGAAATCCATCAGTTAGAAAACTAAAAATCCGCAAATCCGAAACAAAAAATTCCGGAAATTAGAACAAGTCTGACTGCTAAAATGAGTGACTCAATTAATTGGAATAAAATTAAATCTGGAAATGTACGCACTATATGGGCAGAGATAGCTCCTACTATTAGCAAAGAACTCTTTAATAATAAAGTTGCAGTTGTGAAGAACATACATGATGCCCCTCTCTACGATTTGATGGTTTGCTTCAGAAAAGTAAGTACCTTTGTTTTTAGTTAAATTCATGTTAATCATATCTCTACAAAAGAAAACAACCAGTCCAATAAGCCTTTTCATTAACGTAGCTATACTTTGAATATTAAAATTATCTTTGGAAGCATTTTTTTGGATAATGCACTAAATCGAATAAATTTTATATTTTAAATCGTCTCCTAAAAAATTTTATCAGGATGCTCAGTTCATGAAGAAGGAATACTATCTTCTGGGACATTTCTCCGACCTTGCAAAGACGACTGGTCCTCCTCCAGGCACCAACTCCGACAACCTCCTGAAGATTTGCTCTAAGACTTTGAAAGAAACAATTCCAGAAACCTTTATACAGAGGTGGAGCAAAGGAAAGTCAACAATTAGGTAAAGAGTTTATAAAGTTTTCACTTGGATATTTAATTGTATTTAAATGAATTGCTTGTTCCTTTGATAGGACTGAATACTTTTGTATTCCTGCGCTTAAGGGTTGAACTATTTTGTTGTACATAAAATGATGAAACTGTACTCCTGTATTTTATAGTAGAACACGCACTCCTGTATTATAGGGTAGAACTGTACTCCTGTATTCTAGGGTTGAACTTTAATCCTGTATTATTGGGTAGAATTATACTCTGTATTCTAGGGTTGAACTGTACTCTGTATTCTAGAGTTGAAATGTATACTTCTGTTTTTTAGAATAGAATTGTACTCTTGTATTCTAGGGTTGAACTGTATGGGATGAGTAAGCATATAATTAACTGGGCAGTAAATAATGGAGATCTTGTTGTGGATCTAACTAATCCCTCTGCACATCTCATGAAAACCGTGTACATAATCAATGAGGTATACAGTATACTTACACTTTACAATAAAGCGTTACAAAGGAAATGAGTTTTTTCCACAAACTCTTAACTGTTTCACCCTCATAAAGACTCAGTTTCTTACTAAAAATAAAACCATGTTAAATTTTATAATTGAGTAAAGGAAGTAAGAGGTGAAGTAAAGAAATTCTATCGTCCAACCCGGCTTACCTCACCCCGAACTAACGAGAAGCATTCGGTTTCTTTTATTTGAAATCAAACGTATTTTCGTCTATAACTCAACAGTCTTTAGACTTACAGATTTGTTTGTTTTATATATGCCAACAAAAATATATTGATGATAAAATGCTATAAAATTATGTAAAAGAGGTCAAATTGTGATCGAAAGTCACAGTTTTCTGAAATATTGTCAGAACCGTTAAATCAACGTGACCTGGCCGGGTACCAAAACAGTTCTTATATTACTATTGTTTAGGTCGTCTATGTACAGAAGGTACATATGGAGGTTGAAGTGAACGGAGCGAAGATACAACATAGTGTATTTGACGCTAGGATACCAATAGCTGTGGCATACAACAAGTTTCCAGTGAATGATAAAGGTGTTCTTGGTCCAGCTATCAATAACAAGTAAAACTTTTTTCCTCTTTTGTCTTTTGTTTAACATTATTTTCATTATAACTTCAACTTTAATTCAATTGTAATAAACATTTATATTACATTTAAAGACTGCAAGTTAAAATAAACTTTAACAGAATTAAAGAAAGATTTGAAATGAATCTTTACTCTCTTCTTTGTTTTTTTTTCATCAAATTTTGTGTTTAGGGTTGATACAGATGCTGATTTCTTCTGTGTGAACGAGGAACCATTATAATATAGTTTGTTTGCGTTATTTTATGCATACACATCATGCACAATCCAGATATTTCATAATTGTTTGCAATTAATTATATGTTTATTCTAATGCATTTAAATTTTAGTCGGAACAATGATAATAAATCATTTTTCACCCTTAACTTGATGTATTTAAAATATATTTAAAAGTTTTAAAATGTATTAATTCGCATTAATGAATTGATGAACGTTATAACATTAATTCATCACATTCTTATCAAATCAAAATAAAGAACACAGAGTCTGGCTCAAAAATACTCAAGTAGTTTTTCTGTATATTGAGCTTAAACAGATTTGGACGTTGTTAATCTACATTCTATACATGTTTCTAATTCCTAGTTTCTATTTATATGCATAGCATTTTAATATTTTTTTTTCTGTTTCCATTCTGTATATAATGCAATTCAAAGTTTTAAAAATTGTAGTCATACATAAAAATATGACTATTTTCTTGCAACATCTATTATCTAATTATGTAATTCTTAACTTATTATCTTTGGTATCATCACTTCTTTGTTTCTTCGATTCGCTCAATTTATTTTCTTTTACTTTTACCTTCATTCTATTATTCTATAAGACTGGATATTTAACCACGAACCATTACATATAAGGAGTAGTACAATAGATCATCAATAAAGTCTTAACTTTTGTGGGTAACCATAAATTTAGTTGAATTAAAAGTAGTTGCTTCCGCGCAGGATATGCCATAATTCAGTAAGTAATATATACATCAATTCTTGATGAGCTCTTTCATTGTTTTTCGATAGTTTTCCTAACCCTAATTAGGTGAAAAAAAGCTCTTGGCTGTTTTGATTATTTTTTTTTATTTTTTCCAACTATTTCTTCATGATAATGATAACAAAACATTTCAATTAAATAGATTTGAGGAGAAAGTTTAGAGATCAGGGTGCGATTTTATCCT
Source organism: Eurytemora carolleeae (assembly GCF_000591075.1). Taxonomy (NCBI): domain Eukaryota; kingdom Metazoa; phylum Arthropoda; class Copepoda; order Calanoida; family Temoridae; genus Eurytemora; species Eurytemora carolleeae. The sequence continues at coordinate 47,023 of NW_019397764.1, read as the reverse complement.
ATGCCAAATAGTTTATATATACATTTGTTGCCAAATAGTTTATATATACATTTGTTAGAATAACTAGATTTGAAAATGATTTTCTGACATGTACAAAACAAATATCGAAACATATTAAAACATATTTGATTAGTTTGTAATGTCCCTAGTCCAACTTTTCAAGGCTGCTCATTAAAAAAATTGGACCTCTATCTGTAATGGTTATAGGGTGCAGGGAAGGATTTTAGAAAAGTCGGAAAAATGTTCAAACATCTATTTTTTTACTTTTGACAAATAATAACATGTGAAATATGTTATTACATCCATGTTATTATATCCATGATCCAAGAAATTTTCAAATATTAAAATTTTTAACCCTGAAGCTTAATTAGTAAAAAGTTATCAACCATTTCCGAATTTTGTTAAACACCGACCCGCCCCTAGGTATCAAAAAAATATTTTTTTTTACAAAATATGAAGTTTAAAAATTGAAGAAGTTTTAGCGTTCAAATATCAGCCATTATTAAGATATTTAGAAAAAACCACAGGGGGCTCGTGATAGAGTTAAATAATATGAGTATATTTAATTTTTAGTGGGTGGGAAAGATACGTACAGAAGCCTCCTCCCATCACACATAAGCAAAAGTTGCATGATCCGATTCCGAACCATTACAAGGATTGCCATGGTGTTAAGTGTACAGTGTTTACTCGTACCAGCCCGTCTAGTGTACCCAGTTTGTGGTTGACCCAGCGTGTTTTATGCAACAGAATTAGACGGGCGGAACTAGAGTGTTCAGTAATTGTTGAATTTAGGCTGAATATTTATAAAATAGAAAAGCAAAAGTTTGGAAAAGTTAAGTGCCTCTTATCTCATGTCTTTTCAGGAACCTTTGGTGAAGTAAAATTCTCTTAACTTCACTGTAAATAAGTTGGTAAATAATTATAAATATTTAATACAGAATCATGATCATTGATCATAGTCGAGGGCTTTATAAGACTGTATTGAAACATCTTAACTCTTAACACATTTTGTTATTCGCAACAAAAAACTTTGATTTTTGCAAATTTTTGATTAATTATTTTGTAGATTTTTTAAAGTGAGCCCAAGAGCTTTTCAAATCTATAAAAATGTTTAATACTAGGCTTTTAGGACGCTTCGCGCCCATCTTCTATTTCAACTTTTAATTGTGGCTTTATCTCTGAACATCTTCTCTTTGTACAGTATAAAACAAAAACAAAATAGTTTGCGGATTTCATAATAATTTTTTGCGCATTTTCAAAATTTTCATATAAATTTGGCTTGTCTGTCTGTTTGTCTGTCTGTTTCTTTGTATCCAATAAACGTCAAAACGGCTGAATCGATCGGGCCCAAATTTTTTGTGGGACATCACGTGACCACAGGGAAGGTTTATGAATGATCAAAATTTCAAATATTTGTCTCTATCGAAATTCGATTATCATTAAATTTTTGAAAATTTTGAAAATCCACGAAATTTTTTGTGAAAATCCGCGAATTATATTTGTTTTGTTTTACGATGTACACAAAGAGAACATGTTCACAATTAATTTAGAAGATGGGCGCGAAGCGCCCTAAAAGCCTAGAAAGAAGTGCGCGAAGCGCCTTGAATTTCTAGTTTTTCAAAAATAAAAAACTTTTAAACACAAATTTTTAAAAATTTTGATCATTCATAAACCTTCCCTGGGGTCACGTAAGGTCCCACAAAAAATGTTATTGGATACAAACAAACAAACAAACAAACAAACAGACAGACAAGCCAAATTTCTAGGCTTTCAGGGCGCTTCGCACCCATCTTCTATTTAAACTTTTAATTGTGGCTTTATCTGTGAGCATCTTCTCTTTGTACAGTATAAAACAAAAACAAAAAAAGTTTTCGGATTTCATAATATTTTCAAAATTTTACAAAAATAAAAAACTTTTAAACACAAATTTTTAAAATTTCAATAATTCATAAAGCTTCCCTGGGGTCCCTAGATGTCCCACAAAAAAATTTGGCCCGATCGGTTCAGCCGTTTTGACGTTTATTGGATACAAACAAACAAACAGACAGTCAAGCCAAATTTAAAAATAGATTAAGTATTGCAATTATGATTAAGGAAAATGCGACCGGTCTAACGTAAGAATCAGCCCAGTGCAGGCACGGTGTGAGATAATGTTCGGGCTACTGCATTTTGGAATTTTTAATAGTTTTGACACTTTCCTCACATTATTTTATTTTGTAAGCATTGGGAAACAGTTGCGGGCTTAAAATTTGTTGTTAAATAAGTTTCTAAATGTAGCAAAACTGAAAAATGTAAAAAACCATATTCAACGTATTGGTACCACTGTCACATGTAGCAGAATTCAAAAGACCAATAGTTCGAACGATAACATTCTGTGTGCATTTAAACTATTTTTTTCGCTCATTTGAATTAGGACTGGCCAAAGTTCAGTTAACGAGACGGAGGTTTTCGAAACTAACGGAAGAGTCCGTTAACAAACAGAAAAAACATAACGGATTAGCCGTTTTAGAAAAAAAACTGATGGTTAAAACGGTAACTAAAAGGCTAAAAAAGGTAAATTTCTTCATTTTCTGAAAAAAGTTGCATGATTTTTTTGAAAATTTTTACAAATTTAACGCCTTTTGATGTTTTTTAATGTAGTCTTCTCTGTTTATAAACTGTTAATTTTTTTTTCATTGTTAACGCCGTTAATACTGTTATATACTATTGAGGGCAGTGCAGTTAAAGATTTTTCTTTAAACCGTTAACGAAAATGCGCCGTTAACGCCGTTAATTTTGTAATAACGGTACCATTAACGGCTATAAAGCTTTTAACTATTGTTAACAACTTTCCATTAACGTCGTTAATAAAATTGAGATCGTTAACTATAAATGGTAATAAAAAAACGGAAAATTCCATTCACGGAACGAACGTTCTGTTCTCACCTTTAAAATTAACAGCTAACTGAAATTTTTATTTTTTAACGATTGTAACTAACCATTAACGAAAATGCTAAAAAAAGTTGGAACGTGCCCACCCCTAATTGGAACTATAAAAAAATGGATCAATTGAGCCGAAAAATATATAGTTTAAATGAGCAAACAAAATAGTTCAAATGAGCAAATAAATTGTTCATTTGAGCAAAAACATAGTTCAAATGAGCAAAACAATTGTTCAAATGAGCAAAAAATAGTTCAAATGAGGAAAAAAATTGTTCAATTGAGCAAAAAATAGTTCAAATGAGCAAAAATATAGTTTAATTGAGCCAAAAAATAGTTCATTTGAGCAAAAACATAGATCAAATGAGCCAATAAATAGTATAGATGTTTTGGATCCCTCNCATGGATATTATTGGTCATGTGGCCGCAGCGCCCAGCTCCCTAGCCTGTTTTAGTCGCAGCGCTTGCCCTCAAAGTCTATCCTAGCCACAGCGCTCGGCCCCCTATCCTGTCCTATCCGCGGCGCTCAGTCCAGAAAATGTCTTAACCTAATCTAACCCTAATTTTGTTGAAAATTGTTGAACTTGTAGGTCTGTCCTGTCTGCATTACATGTATATTATTGATCATGCAGCCGCAGTGCGCGGTCCCCTAGCCTGTCCTAGCCGCGGTGCTCGGCCCCCTAGTCTTTCCTAGCGGCAGCGCTTGGCCCAGAAATTGTCCTAACCTAACCTAATGCTGAAATAATACAAAGTAAATATTGTTTTGAAAATAGTTGAAATTTAGGCAATTGCCTAAATTTTGATATGAAATTTACGAAAATATATGTATTTTTAGGTTAGCATCAAACAATTCAACTCTAAAAAAAAAACAATTTTTTAAACAAACAAAAAAGACGTAAAAATAAGGAAAATAAAAACCTAAAACTTGGAAAAATTATAAAATATACGTATTTTAGGTTTGCCTCAAACTTTTAAACTCTAAAAAAAACAAAAACATTTTTTTCAGAAAAGAAAAACTAAAAAATACGTAAAAATACGTAAAATACCCACCTAAAATCTTATCAAAATTACTTGGTATGAAATTTACGAAAATATATGTATTTTAAGGTTTGCATCAAACCTTTAAACTTAAAAAAAAAACATTTTTCAGAAAAGAAAAACTAAAAAATGCGTAAAAATATGTAAATTTATGCAAGTTCTTTACCAAAAAGTTGATTATACTATTTTAACGTAAATAAACCTTAACCTAAAATATATGTATAGAGGCTTTAGTATTTTTAGGTTTTCGGGTTTAAAGCTGGTATGGGCTGCATGGCATTTGAAATCTATAGTTTAGGTCATTTTGAACTACTTTTTTCTCTTTTGAAACGAATGCTTCATTTGAACAGGGGCGTACGAGGGCTTTTGTTTAGGGTGGGGGGCACAATCTGCGCGAAAATTTTTTTTTTGGGTCTCCCCCCCCCCCCTTGGCAAAATTGTGCCCCCCCTTAAAAACCCCTTTTTTGAAAAAATATTGATGCTTTTTTAAAAAAAAAATTGTCCCCCCCCTCCCACCTGGACTTGTTTTGTTCACCATAAAAATACACCAAAAAGACTACATTTTTGGGTGGTATACCTTATAGAGTCTAAAAATTATTCCTTTGCTTGAAAAAGTAACTTTTTAACCCATCCCTTAACTCCATCACAGCTAATTAAATCAATAATCAAAGCATCATTAAAAATTATATTTTCACTAATAAACGAAATTACTTCTGAAATTTTTAGATAGAAGTTACTCAATCTACATATTCACCAACTCTTTTAAGCTACAATTTCCTGGGATCCCTGGGATTTGCTTGCACAAACATATCAATGATTTTTTCAGTAGAGAGCTCAGACAGCCTTATAGGGTGTAAAGCTATAAGTGCAAGATCGTTAAGTCTGCTCTCCGTCATAGTACATCTTGTGTAATCTTTTGAAGAATAAAACTTTTCTCTCCTTGTATCAACAGTGAATTTAGACAAATCCTTAGTCTTTCTCATCAGTGCCCCCTCCAGCCCCCCCCCCCCCTCGTACGCCACTGCATTTGAACTATTTTTTTGGTCATTTAAATCGTTTCATATGTCCATATGTAAAATATTTTTGGTCATATGTATTAGATGCTATATCGGTTGCACTAATGTCCGATTGAAAACGTACATCTGCACTAAAGTCAGCTGAAACCGGTTTGAATTTCTATTGAACATTAGTGCAAAAGTACACAAATCGAGCTTTACCGTGTTTAATTGGACTAAAATTTTATTTTCCCCCTAGTAATATTTTATTGTCCCACCAGGAATATTCAGTACAAATGATCATGAGTGCAATTGATCTGAAATACTATTTGTTCAAACGAACTTTTTTTCTGTAATTATTTGTGCAATTGAACATTATTGCAAATGAACATTTCAAACAAAAAATCTGTTCAATGTGAAAAATGGTGAAACTTAATAGATTTTAGTTGTATTGAACATATTTTTGTTCATTTGAACTAAAATATGTTCATTTGTACAGGCCTAATGTAAAAAATAGTGAAATTTTAGATTTTAGTTCGATTGTACATTTATTTTGTTTATTTTCACTAAACTATATGTTCATATTGACTTTAAATTATAGGTTCAATGTGAAAATGGTGAAATTTTAGATTTTAGTTCGATTGAACATTGTATTGTCCATTTGCACTGCAGATTATAATTATAACTTATATTTGCAATAATCATAATTTATGGGCAAACTGGTGAAATTAGTAATTTTAGTTTGATTGAAAATGTTTTGGTTCATTTATATATTAGCACTAAATATGTTCCTTAATGTACTAACTTCGATTTTAGCTTTAGTACTATTGAACATTTTCTGTATATATTATATTATATATATTAATTCCTCCTAATTAATTAAATGAGCCGAATTCCGCTACAATTTAAAAAATAGTTCTCCACGTCACCTGCACGTGCAGCTCAAAAAACCTAGTCCATCGCGGATTTTAGTTTGATTGAACAATTAAGTCCGAATGAACGTTAGTACGAATGTACGTTAGTCCGATCGATCATTAGTGCAATCGATATTTCACCATGTATTAGCAATTAACTATTTTGTGATGATTGTTTACACACGCATACAAACCTTTATTTTTTTATGAGATAAAAAATTTTAAACTGCATATTTAATAGTTAAAATGAGTAAATAATGTGAAATTTATTTTTAAGTTAAAAAATGTCGTCTTTTAATTAAAAGACGACATTTAAAACATAGAGCTAATTAAAAGAGCTTGGTTGGTTTGCAGAAGCTAGATATTAACCGGTTTCTGGCTAGAGGAGAGCCGAGAGGCAGGAGAGCTAAGTGCGTTGCCGCCTCTAAGCAGTTCCTCCAGTAAAATTGTTAATTCCAGTCTTTTCCACGAATACATACATCCTCCATACTTAATTATAAACTCTAACAATGTGAAATTAAACAGAGTTTATAATGATGGTGGTTTGGGACTGGAAAACTTAGTGATATGGTTGATTATTTAAGTTTTAAACTAAAATTGGTGACTCTGTTTGGAAAATGGCCGCTGTTGAGCCGGCTAGAAATCAAACACAAGATCAAAAGTTGACAAATGGATATTCAGGAGAGAAACTAGAACTTGGTAGAGATATGGGGGACTCAAACGGAACCCAATATCCGTCTCCAGATTCTAATGGGGTTTCAGGATATCCGCAAGGGGGACCAAATAACTATGGACCATACGGACATGGACCCCAAGGGTATCCGGTGAAGGGACCAGGAGGGCCCGGATATCCGGGTCCATATGGACCAGGGGGCCCGGCTACAACCCCCACCCTTAACTCCCTTCTTCAGGATAGACGGTATCCAGGGTACGAAGGGGGGTCCCCGGCAGGTGGTCCCCCTCCAAGGGGCCCAGGGCCACCAGGGGGGGCTCCTGGATATCAGAATTGGGGTTATGGACATCCAGGATATAGGGGACAGGTAAACGTCCTATTTTTTTTCTTCAAAGAAACCATGTTTATTGAATGATGAACTTTACACAAGGGCTAAATTATTTAAAAAATTAGTATTTTCCTTATACTCGGACGGACCTTAAAAAAATTTAGGTTGAAAATTTTCCAATTTTGGTTTCAATCTAGAGAGAACTGAATTTTTTAATAGAATAATAATATTTCTACAGAATATGCATATAGTAATACAAAAGTTAACAAATCATGCATTTTTTATGTCTTATGTTTTGTCTTGGACCACACAAATGAATGAAAACAATTTGATCATCGATAATTGAATTTATAACAATAACTATGCTTTACTTGCATAAATCTGTTTTATTAATAAGAAATATATTTTGATTATTCTGAAAGTTAATGCAACTTTTTCTAGTTATTTACTAACATCTTCTAACTCTATGCTCTGCTTTATCAAATATCAATTAAAAGTAAAAGACAGCGTCAAAACTTAAAGAAAGTCTTGAACAATTCTCGACGAGGGGGGGGGGGGGTATGCTTAAATATATACAAAGCTGTAATCCATTTCGTTTAAATGAACCTAGTATAGGATTAGTGATTCTAGAAATATTAGATTTACGGTGGCGTTGCACACTTCATTCCCAACCTAATTCCTTTTAGACCGACCCAGAATTCGGCTCAATGGACGTTGGAGACTTTCAGGATTCAGGGGCTATCGAGAGTGCCCCTGTTACCCCTGTCAGGGGCACAGGCAGGAAGCGAGGGCGCCCTAAGGGGTCGGGAAGGGGGCGTGCTGCAAAGGGCCCTAGTCCGAGCCCCTCACCTAATCCGGTGATTTTCGTGAAACCATTTCTTCTTTTTCAAAACTTTAAACCCAGTTTCTTAATTCTTTTCCTCTAAATAAATTTTACACGCAACATAATTGGCTGGATTATATAATTTTATTGATGATGGTTTTTTTGGGGAAAAAAAGAGAATCTTTAGGTTTAAAGTAATAAGAAGAAATGTGCGTTTTGTTTGTTTGTGTTTGTCCACTAGTTTACACCACCACATTCACGGGACAATCTTGGAGCATATATATTCCCCTCACCTAGTAATATTGCATGTTTGTTTGTTTTTGTTTGTTTATATTAATATTATTAGTATTTACTTTTTAGTTTGTACTTAACTGCACTACACCGCACTACAAATGTGTCACTAAAAGTATAATCACGGTTTTAGTTTTTCCATTTATTTCAATCGTCTCAACAAATCTTCCAAACCTGTTATTTAAACTTTTCTAATGGGTGAAATGTGTGTGTGGGGGAGGGGGGTGTCTTAAAGATTTAATGTTTTCTAAACTCCCTAGCAACTTTGTATGTAACTGAATACTTGATAGGCACGGATGACCATTAAAACAGTTTATTTTATGCACAATGTACATCCCTGTATAGTGAACATGTTCTATAATATATCCTGTATTAAAGTTGTTTCAAATAGAATTGCAGTTGTAAACTTCGGATAACAACTCTCATGTAAATATGTTGAAAACTTTTCCTGCATTCAAGCTTTCAATTTTTAGTTCACATTCAGGAAACTTATCCTTTTATCAGACTAGCGACATTTTTTCTCTAGTTTTCATGAATTCATCTCGGTAATACATTATAATTATATCATTCTTTTCTAATTGAATTTGAAACCATTGAAAGTTTATTTAAATCAAACAATCCAATTTAGGTTTCCCATGATTCATTCATCAGGATCTATCTATCTATCTAGATCTCTATCTATCTATCCTGGGGATGTAACTGCACTCTTGACCCTGAAAATACATAATACTTGTTGAATAGATAGTTTACAAATTCCTAGGCTTAAGTATTTAGATATTTATACACTAGTCTAGATACGTCCATTCAAACTATAAAATGGGGAAAATCTATAAATTTCTTTCAAGTTTGTTGTTCCAAATGTATTTCCGAATTTTTTTTTTTTAAATAAAAAATTTAGGGAAGGGTGGGGGACCTTAGGGTCGTAAAAATAATGTTTTTATTGGCATAAAAAATTTAACTTTAATGATAGCTTGCATTAACTGGGTTTAGCTGAATTTTCTTTCTAAAAATTTAATTGCAATTACAGATTAAAAGTTGGAATTTATATCAAAATAGACAGTTGCAACTCAGTTTGTGCCAAATTAATATGGCCTTTTCACACTTGCACATTTCTTGATTGTCTAAGTATTAAACTTCAAACATTTTATGAAACTTATTTTGCTACAAAATGTTAAAATTACGGATTTAATTTGAAGGAGAAAATCTCGTGGAAATCTTTAAATTTGCCCTTAAATAGGGTACAATTAAACTTCAGGCCTATGTTAGCATGGGCGAACAATTTGGAAAACTTTGTTTTTTTTCTGATCTGCTAGTTGTAAAATTGCATGATATATATGTACTATGTTTTGTATAAGTTCAGTACTCAGATGTGAACACAAGTTTTTAAAGTTTTGTTCTGTACAGTGCTGAATACATGACTTACATTGAACAATAAAATGGTAGCAACTTTGATTTGGTGACAGACTCTTGTAATGACACTCCTGTCTGCATTAAGTTTGTATTGTGCTTGTATAAATGTTTATTTATGTTTGACTAATATATATTGCATGATTACATGGAACAGATGTTCCTGAGCACATAAGCCAGGGAACACCTGTTCCTTCTCTCTCACTGGGAACTGCGTCCTGTTATTTTTGCATCAATACGATAATAATTGAAAAAGAAAGAAAAGTTTTGATCAAACTCTGAAATTCTATTTTACTCCAATCAGCTTAATAAAACTTCCTTTTTATTATCTTTTGATGTACTAAATATATGATATTTGGGGTTTTAATAATCTATTTTTATTTGTCAGGGACCACCCAGACCAGCTTATGGATATGCCGGGGGGCCCGGTCAGGGGTATCCACCTTACCGAGGGGGATACCCAGGAGAACCCCAGGGATATCCACCCCAAGATAGAGGATATCCCCCACAACAGGTATATCCAGTAGAAATATTAAACTCTTGAATAGTTTAGAGCAAATGTAGATAGTAAGCCCCCCCCACCTGTTTGGATATGTAGAAAATGTGTTTCATTAAACTCTTTCATGATATGTATAATTTAAGATTTATGAGGTTCTGAGCTAAAAGATCAAATCAACTTCAATAGAATATCCTCTTTTTTCTAATTTAAAAGAAAACTAATTCAAAAAAGGCGATTTAATTTTCTGTAATAGCCAAATTCAACCAAGCAACTTTGAAACTAAAATATTTTTTGGAGAGGGGGGGAGAGTTTTCAAGAAAATCTACACCCTTTTAGACTAGTTAGTTGCGTGTAATTAGTACCGTTTGTTTTAATCTAATTAACCAACCACATAGTGCTTGCTGATTTAACAATCTTTTGTTATTTTAATTAAACCAGGGTAACCCCCCCCCCCCTTAATTTTATAATTATAAATTGTACTTTGATTAATAAATCCTAACGTTTCTTTCAATTTTGATAAATTTTCAAATATTTAATGTTTAAATACTCTCGTTTTTGATTACTAATACCCTTGTTTAAAATAACTAATACGCTTTTATGCAATTCTGAATTGAACCAATGATGAAAAGTTTTGTTCTACTTCCAACCCAGTTTTCAATGTCAATTTGGTTCAGTTTAACGCATGGAAAAGGAGAGTCAGAAAAAGTTTTGCAAACTATTTTCCAGTTAGAAACAGCCAATTTTAAACTCTTTTCTTCTCTAAACGGATTCACGCAATTTTTCTTTTTTCTGACTCTTCTAAATTATTTAACCGCTTGTGACGTCTTGTTTGTACAGGGTGGGCAGGGGCACGGGCATCCAGGGGGGGACAATGGAGAGGGGCCCCCGCCCCCTCCAAGCAAACATGAAGGTCCCCCTGCTGCCACTTGGACACCCCCTGTTCAGCCGCGTAGAAGACAGGTAGAGTTAAATCCCCGCTTCCTCTCAATTCCATCTCTACTGAAAAAAAAATTCTCCCTCTCCTTTTTCCAATTTTTTTTCGCCTATTCCTCCTTATAACACCTTTTTTCCTTTCTCCTCCTTTCAACTCTTTTCCTGTCCCTCCTTCCAACTCTTTTCCTTTCTCCTCCTTCCAACTCTTTTCCTTTCTCCTCCATCCAACTCTTTTCCTTTCTCCTCCTTCCAACTCTTTTCCTTTCTCCTCCATCCAAGTCTTTTCCTTTCTCCTCCTTCCAACTCTTTTCCTTTCTCCTCCTTCCAACTCTTTTCCTTTCTCCTCCTTCCAACTCCTTTACTGTCTCCTCCTTCCAACTCTTTTCCTTTCTTCTCCTTCCAACTCTTTTCCTTTCTCCTCCTTCCAACTCCTTTACTGTCTCCTCCTGCCAACTTTTTTCCTTTCTACTCCTTTCAACTCTTTTCCTTTCTCCTCCTTCCAACTCTTTTCCTGTCTTATCCTTCCAACTCTTTTCCTTCTTCGTATCCTTTCTATTCTACCTTACCTCTTTTTCCCCCTACCCTCCTTTCAACTCTTCCTTCTTATCTTTCCCATTCTACCTTACCTCTTTTTCCCCCTACCCTTCTTTCAACTCTTCCTTCTTATCTTTCCTATTCTACCTTACATCTCTTTTCCTTTTTTTCTTCTCCCCTCTTTTTCTTTTTCTTCTTCCTCTTTTCTTCCTCTCCTCCTTTCTATTCTTAAATATTAGCCTCTATTCATTCTTTTTATCCTTCTCCCCATTTACTTTTTTATCCTTCCTCCTTCTTTCATCCTACTCGTCCTCCTTTCTCCTGCTCTCCCTTTTATTTCTTATCCGTCCACCTCATCTTCTCCTCTTTCTACTCTATTACTCTTCTACTTTTTACTCTTCTCATCCTTCCCCCTTCCACCTCCTCTCATCTTTGCAGCTTTTCCTCTCCTTCTCATCTTCGACCCCACCCCCTTGCTTTCTCAATATCCCCTACTCCTTTTCAATCTGCTTCCTTTTTTTCTCGTATCTTCATATTCCTATTCCACATTGCCCATAGGTTCCTCATGTAGCTTCTCCAATTTCTCCTTATAAGCTACTCTTATGTTTGTAGAATTTTTACCAATAAACCTTAAAAGCTTTCTTACTGTTTGGCTTTTACTGCTTTGCATTTGTAGATATTATATTAATTCTATTTTAACAAGTTGTTAAAAACTCAAAAACTAAATTAATGCAATAGACAAAGAGAACAGAATATGTTAGAGAGGAATTTCCTCAAAAAAAGTGTAAAACGGCCATACTACAGGTGTACTTCACATATTTGTGCTCTAATAAGTTATTATTTCGTTAAAAAACATATTACTTTACAAACGACGATTTTTACAGTTTTATGTTTAATAAAATTATTTTAAGTCACCTAAAACAAATAAACATGTTTAAGAAGTTGGAAGGGATGTCCAGGGATCATACTGTATTAGTGTGATGTACTGCGTATAATTTGTGAACCTTTTCATGAATTGTACACTTTGAACTCCCTTTCACGCTGAAAGGGACTGACAAAATGACAAAATTCATACCGAGGGATTGTTTAAATTCCACTCTAATATATTCTATTCTCTTTGGCAATTGATCAAAATCACCATTACTAAGAACTGGCAACTTTGGTAACATAGATGTAAATAGAATATTAGATATTAGTTGATCCTTGACACCAACATTTTTATTAATTGCATATTTTTAGGGACAGAATCCTGGAACAGATGGGGTGAGTTATCTTCTTCTGTAGACATTATGTTGAGAGATCAATTAATCTTCAATATGGGAGGGGGGGGGGGGGAAAGACCGGTTTAAGATGATTAACAGTTCTAACTTTATCCCAGACAGAATGCATCTAACTGATAATTCTTCGTCCATTAAGGAAATCAATGAAACCATTTCAAAACCTTTAACTTGGGAAAGTTACCTTCTTCCTTTCATTTTTTGCAAGGACTTTTTTGTTTAACTTTTTAACTCGTTCTTGGTGACTTAAAGGGAATATAAACATAATTTCAAGTGACCCTCCATGCAAAGATGGCATTGTCCGGTTCAGAACAGTACCCTTGAAAGCTTTGTTTGATCAAGTATGAATTAGATATCAATGTTTCTGTTTTTTTTGATAATATTTTTATTTCATGTGCGGGTTTTTTGCAAAAGTGACACATTTTTAATCTGATTAAGGTTTGAAGGGTACCGTTGTAAATCGGATATTGCCAAGAGCATGAAGTTTCTATTCAAATTACGCTTCAGTCCTTTAAAGTGTTTGCTTTCTCATCAAAATGAAAATTATGAATTTGATGTTTATTTGAAAACAGTAAAGCAATGAACGCACTGGTGCCTTCATGTCTAGCTCTAAAACTGAGTTTAATAATCCACCTCATAGAAATCTAATTATGTCGGACGCAAAAAATGTTCAATTCGAACAGAAAATTAATTGCCAAATTTTTAAACTAGTACCGTTTGTTTTAATCTAATTAACCAACCATGTAGTTCCCCTTGTTAATAAATAATTGACCAAATATTTCTGTGATATTTTGCAATGCAGTTTTTAACTTGGATGGAGATAAAATGCACTCGGTGCATTTAGTTTGCAGTTTTCAGCCCAACCCAACCAAACTTGTGTTAAATTAGTTGAAAATAAATCTGAGATTAAACCAACAAAGAAATTGTTTCTTTGTTGACATTTATTTTCTTTTCTTTCCTCTCCCTTAGATTAGACGGACATTTAAAGTTTAGAACTCCTTATTTTTTGCTCCCCTAGCCCCTTTTCTTCCCATTTAATGGGGAGAAATTCTGTCGTTAGATTGTACTTTTTTTTGGAATGTCGATACTTCAAAACAAGAAAAGGCTAAAAAAGCGTTATTTTAAAAGAAAAAAATATTTTTTGGATACCAATTCAATTATGACTTTTACAAATAGTAAACCTTTGTTTTTTAACAAAACTCGGATCAAAAGAAATGTTATGATCTCAAATGGATTAAAGAGAGGGGGGGGGGGTAATTTTATGGGTATACTTATATCTAAGAAGGGGGAGGGGAATTATATTTTATTTCTTCTTCTACGGAGGGAAAAGATACAGAATTTATGAGGGATTATGGGGTGGTTAGTTTAGACCAACAAGACAAACAAGCTTAAAAACTTATCATTACATTTTAAAAAACTATGCTGAGAATAAGAAGATTATTTATTTTATATTTTTAACAAATTGTTTGATGTTGAATGATAAGATTGTTAAGTTGATTATTCAGCATTAATGGTGAATTGGTAGTAAATAAATATAGTTGTATTGATGTAGAAGTCCCCAGATAATTCATTGATTACAGTCAATGCTTACACTCTAATTACTTGGGAACATGTTGCTTATAGTCTTAATATAAATTAATATATTCATTCAAGCATTCATCTATATGCTTGTTACTCATTTAAGCATTCATCTCTAGGCTTGATATTCATTCAAGCATTCATATCTGGACTTACTATTCATTCAAGCATTCATCTCTATGTTTGATATTCATTAATGCATTCATCTATATGCTTGTTAGTATTCAAGCATTCATATCTAGGCTTGATATTCATTAATGCATTCATCTATATGATTGATATTCACTCAAGCACTCTAGGCTTGTTACTCATTCAAGCATTCATTTCTAGGCTTGATATTCATTAATGCATTTATCTATATGCTTGAGATTCATTCAAGCATTCATCTCTAGGCTTCATATTCATTAATGCATTCTTCTATATGCTTGATATTCATTCAAGCACTCATCTCTATGCTTGATGTTCATTCAAGCATTCATCTCTAGGCTTGTTACTCATTCAAGCATTCATCTTTATGCTTGATATTCATTCAAGCATTTATCTTTATGCTTGATATTCATTTTCAAGCATTCATCTCTATGCTTGATAGTCATTCAAGCATTCATCTCTATGCTTGATATTCATACAAGCATTCATCTCTAGGCTTGTTACTCATTCAAGCATTCATCTCTATGCTTGATATTCATTCAAGCATTCATCTCTATACTTGATATTCATTCAAGCATTCATCTCTAGGCTTGTTACTCATTCAAGCATTCATTTCTAGGCTTGATATTCATTCAAGCATTTAACTTAAGGCTTGTTAAACTCATTCATGCATTCATCTATATTACTTTGCCCATTGAATCCGGATCCAGGAAGTCAAAATGTTGCTAAGCGCTACATTTATAAGTTAAAATAAAAAGAACTATGAAACACAGATAAGAATGCATAAAATCAATATTCAAAAATCCTCATCTTCGTCATGAATCATTCCTCTCCTCCATTTATTTACCCCAAGCTCCCTGAATTTGATGCCCAATAAATCTCACATTTTTTACCTGGAATAAAATTAAAACAGTTTTAACCGGCGAAGAAGCCGTATTGAATGTTTTTAAGGTTAAAGGGTGGATTGCATGTTTGGATGCATGGGAACAAGATAAAGGAGGAGGGGGGGGGGGGTTGCTTCCTGTAAAAATACTTTCACGGCATTTTAGTGAATTTTAACTTGGGTTCGATTAGAAACTCAAATATAATTATGAACAAAATGTGTAAATATAAAACAAAATAATGTTGATTGTTATTTGTTAGTTCGACTAAATGATTTACATTGCTGCATTTTAATTAACTTGCAGTACATCTATTTCATTTTTAATAATCAGTGCAATGCCCTTTGTTCTAAGCAGTTCTCACGAAATCTAAAAATTGCATTTTTTTCTCTCAAGGTTTAATGTTTTCTGTCAGGGGTTTGACAAGTAACTAGGCCCCGGTCTTTTAAAGATATTGCACCATTTGACGTAATAGTATTCTCAATTCTTTCCTAACTTCCNCCCAAACTTCCCCTCCCCCTTTCCCAAGCTCTGGGGGGAGGGGGGGATTCTATCCGCATACAAGGAAATTGGAAGCTTCGGCAGATTTTCCAAGTTAAAGAAACTTCAGTGCCGGCCTAGAAAAGGATTGTTAAAAGGGGATTTCAGGGACCTCGGGAGGTCTCAAGGGGGTCGTAGAGGCCCTGAAATACAGGGTCGGTCGCTGTTCTAGCTAGGGGTCCCGAGCCCTCTCCCAGTCCCTGTTCAATTCTGTATAGAGTGGCAGGCTGACAGCCCACCTCGGCCATCTTGGAAAATACAGGGCCGCCGGCTCCACACAAACTCTACAACAGAAATACAGAGTCCAGACAACTTCCAAACCTTAACACATTTTTCTCAACCATGTCTTATAAAAATAAAATTTTAAAATCATTAATTTTGAGATATTTTTGGACCCGAATCACTTTTTCGTGAAAATGAAAATTTTTAAATGATCTCCCCTTTTACATCGAGTAGATTAACGGCAGATTTACTTGGCTTGGTATAATGTCAATTTTTAACGTTTAAGACTAAGAAAGTGCATTCAAAGTATGAAAGTTTGGCCTAAAATTGAATGAAAAGTCGAACTATGTTTACGGTATAAAATTGTGTTCAGTACTTTATGAGATATCGACTGTTTTAAAGAAAATATCGAATTTTCATCGAGTAGTTTGGCCAGGTGGATTTAGTTGGACTCTGTTGTGAGTGTAGAGCTCGGTCGATACATAGACCCGCGATAATGCTCTGAACCCCGTGAATTCCTGCTCCCCCTCCCTCCCTCCCTCCTACAATATTTCAGCCCAGCCGAGCACTCAAATACTAAAACGCCAGAGAAAACGACTTTCTTGTTGGAGTTTCAGCTCTCAGTCCGGACTTGAGGGAAATAACAAAATTTAATCTCTCTCACACACACGCACACAATACTTTGACAGACACACAGTAACTTCACTACTCAGATTAGAACTATGCATTTTCTGCATTCTATACAGAAGTAAACATTATTTCATATTATTGGAGTAATTGATAGACTTAAAGGAATTCATTGGGAACGATGCGCACCTTTAAATGTACTTTTTGAACAATGGCATTTTCATGCCTGAATCCATCTTGTTACAGCCGTTACAACATTATAAAACGATACCACTAATTCTTCTTAAATAAGAATTGGATAAGACGGTCTTATCCCCCCACACTCAAAACACATCCCAAATGCCATTTAAGCCCCCCCNCTCCCCCGTCTGTAATTCATTATTATCACATTCTTTTCTATACTTCCCATGCTAATTACTTGACAGCAAAAGTAAACTAAAATTGTTGAATATTTTATTAACGTTGATAATACTACTAAATAGATGCACTGCCTGACTATGCAGTTAACATACAATACAAATATATTTATTATCTGTTTTGAAATAAATATGATACTCAACAGAAGTAAACATTAAAAGTCAAAGCGTATTTCATTAGCAAAAGTATGTAAAAATAATATTACCAACAGTACTTATCATACATTATCATAAACTTTCTAGTATTATCATAAATTTCTTACCATTTTCTTATACTTCCTAGCATTATCACACACTTACTAGCCCTATCATACAATTCCAGACATTTTCTTAAACTTCTTAGGATTATCTTACGCTTCCTAGTATTATCTTACACTTCTTAGTATTATCTTGTACTTCCTAGCATTATCGTACACTTCCTAGCATTATCACACACTTTAAAGCATTATCTTACTCTTCATAGCATTATCATTCACTTACTAGCATTATCATACACTTCTAGCATTGTCATAAACTTCCTAGCATTATTATACACTTCCTAGCATTACCTTACACTTCCTAGCATTATCATACACTTCCTAGCATTATCATACACTTCCTAACATTATCATAAACTTATTATTCTACACTTCCAAACATTATCATACACTTCCTAGCATTATCATAAACCTTCCTAGCATTATCATAAACTTCCAAGCATCATCCTACACTTCATAGGCTTATCATACAATTCCTAGTATTATCTTACATTTCCTAGCATTATCCTACACTTCCTAACATTACCTTACACTTCCAAGCATTATCCTACACTTCCTAGCATTATCATAAACTTCCTAGCAGTATCTTACTTCCTAGCATTATCCTACACTTCCTACATTTGTATATCCTTCCCAGCATTTTCTTTTTTGTGGCATTATTTTCACTTCCTAGAATATACAAATACTTCCTAGCATTAGTATAGATACTTTAAAGCATTATCATAGACTTCCTGGAATCATCATACACTTCCTGGAATTATCATACACTTCCTATCATTAATATCTTTAAAATCACGCCAATTGCCTTTGTCTATTGTCCTTAATATTTTTATATTCGTAAAATTTTATCCTATCCTCGTTCAACAAAAATTACGTTCAATCTATTTTATTTTTATTATCTTTCTATTCTTTCTTAACACAACTCTTTACATTTCACCTGGTTGTCCTTTTTGACTGTTCTTCATCATAAATATCCCCCGAACACCCCCCCTCCACCATAATTATCCCCTCCCCTCTTTGCCAAGTTACTATGTCGAATTCTTTGAATGATCTCGGATAAGTATTGTTTAACCTCTGTTATAGTATTCATACAAGGGATTTAATAGTGAATCTTTACATTTGTATTTTCCCTGGGGGAAGGGGGGGGGGGTAAGAGGGGGATCGTATCCCAACCCCTTTCCTTTTGAGTCATATATTCAATTTATTTGCTTTAAATTTCATAGCTTTTGTTGTAAAAATAAAACAAATAGATTTGAAAAATATTACTTATTTACAAACTTCTAAGGCCACTATGATTAATATATGATAGAGTATTGAAGATAAGGCTAGAGAACCGGCAATCGTGCCAGTACAACTAATTTCTTGCTCCCTTCCTCCTACCCAGACTAAATCTGTGTACCAACACGCCTTGGGTACCTGCCCGTTATTGCACTCTCCGTTAGCCCTACGGACGGAACTGTATTAAGTTATGGCCAAGTCTAGGATGTACCGTCCCGGCTCTTCGCCCAACACGCCTTCCAATGTACACAGTTTCAAAGCTTTAACACAGAATAGAACTTTAGTTTAAGTTTTAGTTAAGAAATATATAAAATATAGGATAAAACAAGCTTAACAGTGGACATATAGTGAATATATGTATCAATTGATATCCAGGTATACAAATACTTTTAACGCTTTTCAATATATCTTTCTTCAAAACAAAGATTTTGTTGGGTTTTTACAAAACCTCTTTGTGTTTCCTATACAGGCTTGGAGTCGGCAGCGACTAGAATTAAAAATGGATTCGGCAATAACTAAGAAATCGTCGGTCGTTTTTTAAAATTGAATGCCACATTTGAGGGTTTCATAAATATCTTACAATTGAACAATTATATCTTGTTAAAAATTGATGGTCATTTTTGTTTTTGTCTTGCGTCTCGATAACTGTTGAAATTACTGATCTTTAATTTTAAGGGGGGGGGGGGAACATTTAAATATATAATTCAAAAATTGATTTAGCTTACTCATGCAATAATAAATTAAAGGAAAAAACCATTCAATTAATAAATTTCAAAATTACTTGTTATGAAAACAAATATTAAAATTTGTGGAGATTTCTCTGAATTTATCTATTACCTGAATCTCCCTGATTTGTCTAAATTTCGTGAATTTGTATATGTCTGTTGTGTGAAGAGTTTATTGTTCATTGATCAGCTGTTGGAAAATTATTTGTTTCTACTCAACAAACTTTAATTGGTGTCTAGGCCACCTCCCCCCTCCCCTTCACCCACGTAAAGAGGAGGGGGGGGGGGGGGACCGGGGTTCATACAATACAGACATGGGGGGGGGGTGCAACATTGTTGAATTAGAAATATTGATTAAATGTTGGTGAAATGAAATTGAATTTTGTTTTTAAAGTTTTACATCTATATTATTTCTGTATTTCCTGATTTATCTCCATATTCTAGTGTTAGACTATAATAACATCACAACCAATAAGGCACTTCCCAAGAGAATTAAATTAAGTTTCCATTGGGGGGGTTTACTTTACAACAAGGTTGCGAAGTATTATAAACCAGATACCAGATAAAAAATATCAGACATTTTATACTAAATATTATTTTTGTGTCTAATTCAAGTCATTTTAGTTTTAATATTAGATATGGACTCATGATATTAAATATTAGACAAATGAGTCAAATACAAGACATTTTGTGTCTAATTCCAGGCATTACATTAGATTTTAAATGTTGGACACTAGACACCTATGATAAAATATTTGATACTTAATATCAGACTCTTGATACTAAATGTTAGACATTTGAGTCAAATATCAGACATCTTCTGTCTAATTCCACACATTAGATTTGAAACATTAGAGACTCGAGATGCTAAAAATCAGACACTTGATACTAAATATCAGAGACTTGAAACTAATTATCAGACACTTGAAACTAATTATCAGACACTTGATACTAATTATCAGACACTTGAAACTAATTATCAGACACTTGATACTAAATATCAGACACTTGATAGTTGATACTAAATATCAGATACTTAATACCAAATATCAGACACGTGATACTAAATAGTAAACTCTTGATACAAAAAATCAGACACTTGATAGTTGATACTAAGTATTAGACTCTTGATACTAAATATTAGACTCTTGATACTAAATATTAGACACTTGATACTAAATATCAGACACTTGATACCAGATATCAGACAATTGATACAAAATACAAGACACTTGATACCAAATATCAGACACTTGATACCAAATATCAGACACTTGATACCAAATATCAGGCACTTGATACCAGATAGCAGACACTTGATTCTAAATACCAGACACTTAATACCAAATATCATACACTTGATACCAGATATCAGACACTTGATACCAAATATCAGACACTTGATACCAAATATCAGACACTTGATACCAAATATCAGACACTTGATACCAAATATCAGACACTTAATACCAAATATCAGACACTTTATACCAAATATGAGACACTTCATACTAAATATCAAACACTTGATACAAAAATACCAGATACTAAAGACATGATACTAAAAGATAGACACTGTAGAGTGTAGATACTAGATATGCTAGATACTAAAGACTAGATAAGAGATACTAATATCAAAGTTAGCTATTTTACTCGACCAAGATTTGGCCGAACCCGGTGATTTAAATCAAAATTCAAATTTAAGTTGAGTCATTCTAAAGTTAGGGAAATTCCTCTCTCTTATCTATCTATCCATTTATCTTTATTTTTCCAGTTCTATTTATTTATCTGCAATATTTATTAACTGTGAACATGAATTTCTTATTACGCATTACGCAAATACTTTTCTTTTTGACGCTTGTAATCTGAGCCGGACTGATAATATTTCATCATTCATTACAAACAATAGAAAACGATGGCAGGTAGGGCAGAAAAAAATAAACTATTTCTAAAACGCACAGTTTATGAGTCAAATGCACTTTTTTTTTCGTTGGCTAAAATATTTTAAACAAAATTTATGCATTGAACCACACGAAAACATTTTGTTAAGAAACTGAGTGTTTGCCACAAACTCAAATTTTCTAATCATCAAATTATTGCAATATGATCAACTCTAAGATCAAAGAATCAGAGTTTGTGATTTAAACTTAGTTCCTTTCACTGTTGTAAAACAAAAAAGCAAAACTAAAACTTATTAAGAGCATTTTTGAGCTGGATCAAGTTTTGGATCCGGATCCATTGCTTTATAGGAAGGATCCAGGATCCGGATCCAAATTCAATCGAAATGGATCCTTAGGACTGATCAGAGGGATTTGCTTGATTATTTTAGTTAATTATTAACACATTGTTGCGGTGTATGGCTGTCTACTTGGATAATGGATGAGTGGAATGTGCTTGTAGATTTCTTTACCCTTTTCTGGGATTTTGTTGACACCTAACCGGTTATTTTTTATTACTTTCAGTTTCTTTCCGACTTGGGACTTGAGAGCCATTTCGGGTGATAAATGGGGTTATCAGCTGAGATGTTAATTGTTTCTAACACCTGATCCAATTCCCCGAACACAGCTGATACCAAGTTCATGCATATTGCATTTATTATTTATTAAATAATATTTATATTGTTTATTTTTAGTTAGATTAGTAGAAATCAATAATTTGATTAAGTTGGAAATTCTTAAATCAATCAATTCTTATTTTTTTAGATTAATCATTTTTTTATCAATAGTTTGATTTGAAACGTTTACTTTTAACTTCATAGAGGGGTTTACAGTCTTGACCTGTTTTATGCATTTATTGTCTTAACAAACTTCTTGATTTACTAAACTATCAATATTTAATTTAAATTCATTCATCGCAATTATGATAATAATTCAATAATGAAAATTTATGCATCGTGAAAAAATGATTAATTCGAAATTAATTGGATTAATAAAAAGGAAATCACTTCCTGGCACTAATAAAAATCAGGCGCCACATCACGTCATTAAGCGCCATATATACATTGAAGAAACGGGGGGGGGGGGGTGTAACCCATCTTTCGAAAATTGGGGCGCGGTGTATTTTCAGTAATTAGGATTCGTTTCACAATAATATTGCAGCAGTGTTGGCTGTGTGTTGAGTCAGTCGCTGGTCTAGAGGATTCTAGGAGTACCCGAGCCCCACCACGGATAACAGAGATCCTAGACTCTAACTAAAATACGAGTTATATATATATATATATATTCTTCTAGATATAAATTCTAGATATTTTCTAAGCTCAAATATATATATTTCCGGATATATATTCTAGATATTTTCTTAACTCAAATGTATATAAATATATTCATCTAGATATATATTCTAGATATTTTCTAGACACATATATAAATGTGTTTCTTGTTAATCATTATTTTGATATAACAGATTATAGATATATCGTAAACATGATTTGATATATTCTAGATACTCATGCATAGGTTTTAGAATCTTCATAAAATCTAGATATTTTGATAGATTTTAGATACTTTTTAGATTTTGATACTTGATTCTTGACACTTCAAAGATTATAGATATTTAAAAGATTCTAGATATTTCATAGATATAAGATACTTAAAACTTGACACTTCAAAGATTCTAGATATTTCATAGATTTAAGATACATAAAATATTCTAGACACTGCAAAGATTCGAGATATTTTGACAGATTCTAGATACTTCATTGATTTAAATACTTGATTCTAGATACTTCATAGATTTAAATACTTGATTCTAGATACTTCAAAGATTTTAGTTACTTGATTCTAGATACTTCAAAGATTCTGGATACCAAAAGATTCAAGATACTTTAAAGGTTCTAGATATTTCATAGATTTTAGATGCCTTTTAGATTTCTAGATACTTCAAAGATTTTAGATATTAACAGATTCTAGTTATTTAATAGAATTTAAATATTTAATAGATTCTAGATACTTCAAAGATTCTAGGTACTTTAAAGATTTTAGATACAAAAAAGCAATGCTTAGGATCCGGATCCGGATTCGTTGGATCCGCAAGATTTTGGCATCCGGATCCAAGGCAGGGATTAAATATCACCAAAAAACTGCAAAACAAAAACCTTTTTTACTCCTAAAACCCAAAGCTGAACTTTTGATAAAAGAGAGATTATAAAAATTTCCTTATTTCTGAATGGTTCATCAAGTTATAGGATAAAAATAAGCGAACAAAAAATTGAAAATTATTTTTTTGTTATCCGGATCTGCATCAAAATTAAATGGATCCTGAGTACTGCATAATAGAAATAGAATTAAGTTATTTAATAGATTCTAGATACTTCAAAGATTTTAGATACTTAATAGATTCTAGCTATTTAATAGATTCTAGTTATTCAATAGATTTTAAGATACCGCACAGAATCTAGATACTTCATAGATTCTAAATGCTTTTAATTTGATACGTTTATACAAACGTTTTTATAAATAAAATTATTACATTCTAAGTACATTCTAAAATAAATCATGTACTGATTTATAGATTTTTCATAGATTTTAAAAACGTAAATTAATTCCAAATATATTATGCATATACATATATTTTTTCTGAATAATTCGAAATCGGTATTCTTTCAGGATACTTTCATTGAATCTTGATACATCAAGCACAGTCCTTCTATTGTGAAGAATTGTACTACCATATTGATTTACGAGATTATTTTTATGCTTCTGTATTGTTCAATTTATTGATCTTTTATTTTGTTATTCGACACATTTATTTCTCAGATTTTTCCTTATTATTTCTTCTCTCAGAGGGTTAAATGTAATTGAAGAAGACCCTATACAGGAAAGGTTTTTCCTTGAGAAGCTGTATCAAATTATCTTTTTTATAATTTAATTTGATTAAAACGACAAGTTCTAAGACGAAATATATTTTAAGAAAATCAAAATAATTTTAATTTTAAGAATCAATTTCACAAAGATAATGTTTAAATATCTCAGAAACAAAAGTTCACATAAAAAAAAACTAAAAGGTTTTAGCAGTTCATAAAATTTTATCATTTCAATAAAATAGGTTCTTTTAGAACCCAAGTGTTATTTCTTGACCCATTAATTAACCACCATTATTTGGATTATTAGTGAAATGTTTTCATTTCATTATTCAAAAAAAGTGGACAAGCCTTACAAAAATAGATTTTACAATTAATTTTTAGATTCTTAAAGTTAGTTTGAGATAAAGTCTGATTTAAAAAGGATTTTAAGTATTACTTGATAATCAGTAATACCAAGCGTGGACTTTATTGCTTGAATGAAAGTTTTACCAACATATTCTCATTGCATTTGACCGATGGGGGGGGGGGGGTATCATTAACCACATAAAGTTTCTTAGATGTGCTTCAAATCTGGATAATTATAAAAGTTACAAGTTTAGATAAAATAGAAATCTTTCTTGGTGAATATTCAAAATCACAAATTTCCGTATTAATTTTATCCGTAGAACCTGATTTGAATCTTTAAGTAGAAAATATATGAAATTAAGGTCGAATTTTATCTTATCTTAGTGGTGAGCCACTTATTCAATTAGGAAAATGCGTCGGAATGCGTACAAGAATGTCATGGAATGCGTATACGACAAAAGAATAAAAGATTGAAATTCCATTTGAATTGATATTTTATCCCTCTGATAAAAAGTTAAAGTTCTCGTTAATAATAAAGTACGACAGAGAAATTCTCTAGAATTAACCCTTCTTTTACAAGGTTTGACAAAGTATACATGATTTATTGTAGGACTAACGGGCATATCTACTGTATATATGTATATGGATCTGCCCGCTATTCTAGAAGTTGTGAAATGAGGGTTTCCACAGTTCTGATTTAGTATCTGTATTCTTATAGAGCAAACTTGTACCGAGCTTGAGTTACCCCTGACAATAATGTTGAATCTACTATCTACCCTGTCTACCTATCTATACATCTATCTATCTATCTATCTGTCTATCTATCTACAAGGTCGGAAAACCCCAGATCTGAACATCAATCAAGGAAGAAGGATATCAGCAAACATTGTGACGTCATTCTTCATATTTAGAATTTCATATCAGACTCCAAGTTAAATATTAATATATGCGTAGGAACATATTGCCTTTTCAATTCTTTTTCTAGCTTTGGGATCATTGATATTAGATATATGGACATCTCTACATAATGTGGGAAGGCAGGGGGAGAGGGGAATGCACTTTTTTCATAAGTATTTTTTATTACTAATACATTATTCTTAATTTGATATTTTTGTTTCAGGATGATGGAAGATCTCCCAGCGATGACGGTCGCCCAGGCAGCGTTGAACCGGGTGTAAGGGGGGGCCCGTCCCCTCGCCCCCGCCCCTCCCCCTCCCCAACAGGGTCCTCCTCCTCCCGGTCTATGTCCCCGGCAGTTGGACAACCCCGTGATCCTCCGCCTCGACCTAGCAGCGGGAACCCCGAAGGAAACGGTCCTATGTCTGCCGCAATGGCGTCCCCCGCCCCCGGGCCGAACTATCCAGGGCAACCTAACATGGGCCCGCCCCCACATATGTATAAGGGACATCCGCCCCCACCTGGGCAGGGTGGACCACCCTATGGATATCAGGGATACGGGCCCAGGCCTGGATATGGGGGACCTCCTGGTCCCTATGGACCTGGATACCCTGGTCCACCTAGAAACAATTCACCCGGACCACCGGGTCCAGGACAGTATCCAGGATATGGTCCATACCCTGGACCCCAAGGCTGGAATGGACAAAACAATGGGGGTAAAGGCGGACCACCACCCCCGGGTCCACCAGGACCTCCCGGACCCAGACATCCAAGTATGCCTCCTCAGCCTGGTATGCGTATGGGTGGACCAGGATACATGCCAGGTCAGAAAGGACCATACCCTGGTTCTATTCCTAGTAATTACAACGGACCACAGTTCAATGGTCCCTCTATGATGCCCCCGGGTGGGGCTGGGGCCCCAGGAATGGGTCCGCCTCCCTCTTCATCCCCTGGTTACCCAGCCAGTGCTCCGCCCTCTGGCCCTGCCCCTGGTGAAGGTGAAGGGAACTCAAGTAGCCTGGTAACTACAGGACCTGATGGTCAGCCTATACATGATGATACGAGCCAGCAGTCTACACTCTCACAATCCTCAGATAATTCAGGAGGACGGCAAACTCCCAAGGGTGGATATGGACAGGTTAGTTTTACTCCCTGAACACCCTTTTTATCGTCATTTAAGTAACTGCAGATTTTAAATCACACTTTATCTTAAATTACGGCTGTTTTCTCCTTTTCTTTTGAATTTGTTATTATTGTATTTTAAACTTTAAATTTTTTTAATTAGGGTTACGGAGGTGCTCCTGGGACCCCTCATAGCGCCCCTTCCCCCGGCTCCATGGGATCCTCTCAGGACGATCCATACCAACGAGATGTTGGATCCCCAGGACATGGTTGGGGTCGAGTACCTCCTTCTCCAGTTGGAACACCTGGACCAGGACCGGTCAGTGCTTTTACAAATCTTGAGGGTTTATTTTGTTAATTCTCCCTACTTGGTCGATAATATCCACGGTTAACATTTTATTAATGAATGAAGATCTTATATGGCGGGGTTAAGAAGTATCGTGCGTATTTCTTAATTTCAGTTAAACAAGTTAATTTACTGATAATGAAAATTCAAGAATTGTTGGTTTCATATTTCTTTCAATTTATCTTTCTTTTGATTTTGTTTTTGAATGGAATGACGCCGAATGAATACTAATATCACAGCTGTTGCTTTAAAACAAATATGACGCAGACCATACATAGTAATTCTAGCCTATAGAGTTTATATTGAAATAGTTAAAATCCTGTTATGAATCACAACTGTCTGTCTATCTCCGACTTTTTAAAAAAATCTAAAATAGGGTTTAATGAAACTAGACTTTAGTTACTGTATATCCTAGGTGTATAACAGCCATGGTGTTATGAGTTCAATTCCTAGTCCGGTGTCGCAAGATACCAGTTACAGAACTAAGGTTCAAAACCTGCTTCCTTTTTTTGCATATATTATAATTTTACCCCGTTATTAGTTTTGTTGCGTTCCATCCATACATGTTGTAGAACAACTAAAATATAAAATAAGCATTGTGTTAAGAGGCCTCAAAGATTCATATAAACGTCCTGAAAAAACTTCATGAGGGAAAAGGCAAATTAGGCATATTTGGAAATTGTGTAAAAATACACAAGAAATAAATTATCTTTTTAGTTGGAGGGGGGCGGGGCAATATTTCTTAGTTTTTCCTTAGAAGAAACAATAATGAGGGGGTGATTGTCTCTAAAAATTATTTACTGCACTGAAACACAAAGCAAACAAAAATGTGCATATTTACTGACCCGAAACACAAAACAAACACAAAAGTGCCTATTTACTGCACTGAAACACAAAGCAAACAAAAAAGTGCATTATTTACTGCACTGAAACACAAAACAACCAAAAAGTGCATTATTTACTGCAATGAAACACAAAGCAAACAAAAAGTGCATTATCTACTGCACTGAAACAAAAAGCAAACATAAAGTAAACATAAAGTGTATTATTTACTGGAAGTAGTAACACAAAAACAATCAAAAAGTACATTATTTACTCCACGTAGAAACACAAAAACAACCAAAAAGTGCACTATTTACTGCATTTAGAAACACAAAACGAACAAATTGATAACGTATTGATTAGAGAAATCTCATCTTCTCTGCCTTTTTCGCGTTTTTTTAGGAACGGATTTTAATTGAGGCCTCAATCAACGCTTGTATTTATAGATCTAACATTTATGGATTTTTTACTAGTTTTTCTTGAGTTCTGCTAACCACGTATTGTGACTTTATCTCTAGTCAAAGAATTTTGTTTCCGAGTTTTGTCAGTATTTAGGATTCGCNATAAAAGGGATATAAACTATATTTTTCACTTGCTATGTTTTTGTTTTTAGATTGCATGTCTTTTAAGTTTATTTTTAATACATATTTGATAAATATATTTTGCGGCATTGTAGGTCTTATTTAGAAGAGCAAATCCTGATTTAGAAGTTGTTTTAATAAGAATATTTTTTAATATTTCTATCATTCGAAAAAGTCATAATTTAATGCTTTTTCTTTTTCGCAATTTTAGTATATCTCAATTTACACATCATTTTTAACTGCCAAAATTTTCATTTTTTAAAGTTAATTGGGGCTTTTTATCTTATGATTTTTAAGTGCATGCCTAATCGTTCACTGTTTTTTTAGGTTTGAATTAATTTGATATTTTTAAATTCTTGGTTTTATCTTTAAAATGTTTTTAAAAATTGAAATTTGGAACCGGTTGTTAGAGAGAGAACCCCTCCCCCCGCAATAATGAATGAAATTGAACTATGATAAAAAAAGAAATATGATATAGGCGAATGGAAATTCGACAATTGATGTAATTAAAAAAACTCTACAAAAACCGGTTTCAAAGAAATTATAAAGTAGTTTCAAAGAAACCCATTAATTGATGAATGCCATAAACTATTCACCACAATACCCTAATATACTACATCTGAGATGTTTTCATGAAAAATACCATGGGATGTAGGGATTAAATGGTTATTATTATTTCCAATTGTTTTATCTGTCAATGAGGGATCACTAAACTGTTGTGAGCATTCTCTTTAAATTGTTAAAATTCACCAATGTCGTTCATGTAGTAATGTGTATTGTTGTTGTTCAGCAAGCTAAAGTTGAGAACCTCCAACGCCTCTACGAGATAGATGATCACCCTGAACGCCGAGCCTGGCTTGACAAACTTCTCAGCTTTATGGAGGATAGAGGAACTCCTATTACACAGTGTCCAACAATATCTAAGAACCCCTTGGACCTCTACAGACTATACATTTACACCAAGGATAAAGGTGGATTCCTAGAGGTTTGTATTCATTCATTAAACCAGGGTGTCCAGTGTACACTGTACAAATGTTAGTGATGTCAACGGTAGCTCTTAAAGTAAGATTTTATGCTGTAATGAACTCGTCTCAAGCTCTAATCTTCTAATCCCTATTTCAGCCTTATGACGTAAACCTTATTTTAAACGTTGACTAAATTAATAAAGGCCTCAAAATGATAATTTTTGGCTTATGTCTTCTCGGGAATTAAAATGCTGAATCTATATGTAAATTGGTTCTAGTTTAGTATATTTACAGAGGGATGGCATTGTGGAAGTAGAAGTAGAACGTCCCTAGAAATCTGATTTAATTTGATAAAATTTGATTTAATTTTGTTCGATTTGATTTAACAACAAAGAATGTAAGGTTGTAAAGAGGCAAGAAATCGGCATATTTCGCGTTAAAACGTAATCGTACGCATTTCTTTAATTTACAGAATATTTCTTAATTTTCATTGTGCAAATGTTTGTTTACATAATAACATCCGTACTTACGAAACATTAAATAAATTAATATATCATCGATGACATCATTAATAAGTACAAAGTGTGCTTGGCTTGTAATGGTTGCGTCAAGGTTTGTAGAAATGTACTGCTGTTGTGATACGTAAACATTAAAGAACAAAACATATGTACTGTTGTACTTGTATCGCACAAATAGGACTTTAGTTATGTTAAAAACGGGGGTAATGTAGTAGGTTTAAAGTGGAAACTGAAAAGAAACGAAATAATGTTTATTTTCAGCAAATTTTATTTTGATCTTGAAAAAAAAAACATTTTTTACGGAAATTTTTACGACATCTCTTGATGTGCCTTATATGATATTAATTTAAAATAAATATAGTTTTTATCTCGGGTTACACAACTTTCCTCGGTGCTGAGATTATTTGCAGAAATAGAAATTTTGCTGAGTAAAATATAGTTTATTGTTACTCTGTAATCCAGACTGCAAATTTTAGACAAATATTTCAACGTTTAAAAACTTAGTTCAAAGAATCCAACGTTGGTCAATCACTAAAAAAGTTCACGTAATAACACGAGATTGTTGACCAATGGTTGTCAGCTATCGTTTAGATTTCGAATTTCAGTATCAATTTTTGGCAAAAACGTCAATATATAAGATTGGACATTTCTTGAATTTCAAGTGCAATGTCGGGCACTTCAGATAAGATCATGAGTTAATACCAAGCGCTGGTAATCGGCGTGAGTAACTATGAGTATGAATATTCATATACACCTGGGCAACGCTGGGTACTCCAGAAATAGAGTGAAATGTTTGTTTTTGTTCAGTGTACGAATAAGAAGGCCTGGAAGGAAATAGCTGCCCAGCTTGGAATAGGACCCAGTAGTAGCGGGGCCTACACCCTCAAGAAGCACTACGGGAAGAACTTGCTCCCCTTCGAGTGCCACTATGAGCGGGGAGGTATTGACCCCGGCCCTATACTTGCCCAGGTGGAAGCACAGAGTAAAAAGAAGGGAAAAGGTGCCCAGCCGGTCAGACCTCCTTCACCAGGATCTCAGGTCAGTACAGGGCTAGCACAACCCCCACCCCCACCCCCTCGAGTTGTGGGGTCAAGGGTGGTTAAAAATAAAAATTAACGTTAATTTAGTTTTAGCGGTGTATATTTTTCTGAAGAATACTAGATTGACACGATTTTTCCTCTGGTTGAAAACGGTCAATTTCTTTAATCTTTGATAACTTAAATTAAAGATTGTTATTCTTTTATTTTCATAGCACATAATACATCCTCTTTATATATATAATAAAACAACACAATCGTATATATATATGTTGCGTATAGCCGGCCAAACGGCTGGACTGATTGGGCTGAATTTTTTTTGTGGACACTCATAGGTGGTCAGGGGGGTGAAATTATTTTCACGGGCAACGCCGGGCCCTTCAGCTAGTATTTCTCAAAACTAAAAACCTGTTTCAAATTCTGACTTCATAAACTCTTGGATTGGAGTGCTATAGTTCAACGTTGCCAAAAGGATTTGATTTGAGTTGAGTTGAGTTGAGTTGAGTTGAGTTGATTTGATTTGATTTGATTTGATTTGATTTGATTTGATTTGATTTGATTTGATTTGATTTGATTTGATTTGATTTGATTTGTGCTACATAGTTCAAAACGATATAAATCATATATATAACGATAAAAAAAAAATATTTTTAGGACTCACATGATTCGTTGAGTGGAAGCCAGGATGGATATGGTGGATATCCTCCAGGATATAATAATTATCCGCCAGGAGACCATAGGCAACAAGGTGGGTCTAAACTTTCATTTTTATCATTGGAGGGGGGGGGGGCATATCCCCCCTCGTGCAAAAGGGTTGGGGTATAGAAGATATTTGGGCGAAAATGTTTTTTTTCTATTCTAAGATTTACTATAAAGCAATATAAAAATTGATCAATCATTTCTTGATCAAAAATCAAAATGAATTAAAACTTTCTGCTTAAGTATGCAGCTGTAATATTTCTGGGTGAAATTCTGAATATTATATAAACAGTAAACACGACAAAAAGCTCAGTTCTTTTAGAAAGAAATTTATGAAATTTCCAATTAATAATAACAGCAATATCTGTGGAAGGAAAATATATATATTTGATCTATAACCCAAAGAAAAACTACAAATAAAAAATATCATTGTCCAAATAGAAAATCAAGGATTTCCTCTTTTTCGCTCAGGCATTACATTGTGCATTTTTCATTTTTCAAAATTCTGGTATAACACTTTAATAGACACAGTAGTAGATGTAAAGGTGGGAACATGATCTAGTTTTTATTTAAATTTATATTCGTGCAGAAGTAATAATTTAAGTTAGTCTACATTTAATCCCATGTTAAACAAAATATAGATAATAATTATAACATTTAAATCTTAAATTTCAGTGAAAGTACAGCTGACTTATCCTCGATTAGAACCCCCCCCCCCCCCCCCCAAAAAAAATGTTTTGTTTTTTATTTACTTAATTGAAATATGGTAAAGATTGACTCTTAAATATATTCCTACGAAGGATAAAGGATAAGTAATTAGAAATAGGAATACACAAATATAAGAGTTATATTGTAAAGGTCAATACGACAACTACACCAACCAGTATTATCCGCAACAGCAACAACAGGAACTTGCACAACAAGAACAGGAAAATGTTGTATTAGTCAGGAAACAGGAGTCAGAAGGGAAACAGGAGTCGGAAGAGAAACAGGAAAGCACTGGACAACTTCCAGAGGAAACGAAGAATAAACATAACCTAGAGGAAAGCGGCATGAAAAAGAAAGCAATGGTGGAGCAAGAAAAGGGGGGAAAGGATGAGGGAGAGGGGAAGCGGAAAGAGAAAGATAGTGGAAAGTACACCAAAGCCTCTGAACAGTACAATGTGTACAACGATTACTACAAGTACAATGATTACTACAAGTACAATGATTACTACAAGTACAATGAGTATTACAAGTACTATGATGGGTACAATCGAGGTTACCGAGTACACTATCCACCAAAGTTTAAAGGTTATTAATTACATGGTGTAAAAATGTTGTATTGTGTAAGAAGAAGATCCAGAAAATGAAGTTTCAGTCGAAATTCTAACAAATGTGTAAAATTATGTATGTGTATCGTGTGCATGCTTTTTATTACATTAAAATAGCGTATTATGACGGATAAAGGTTTTATTTTTAAACAATGAGGTTAATAATAAAACCAAGAAAAGTAAGTATTAAAATCTTAACACATATCCGTCCTAATCCGTTACAAAAATATACTATTTAACATACTGGCTAGATAAAATATGGCATTATATCTAAATATATTTATGAACCCATCTTGAGGGGGAGTGGGTGAGATTTGTTGATATTCTTCTGCTAGATAACGTGACATAAATGCTTAAAGCACTGTAAAATCTTACCGTTAGACGTAGTTTAAAGGAAATTTTCTCGGTGCTTGTGTTATTTTAAAAGTTACACTCGTCAGTGACTTCTGTTGTCTTTTGTTGTAATATGTTAATTTATATATTTTGATCATTTTGTCTTGGTTTTAATTCTTGTTAATTCTAGGTTCCTATCCTCCCACAAGTGGTGGATACCCCCCTCCTCCACGTTCAGCGCCTGGTCCTGACGGATTCGGTCCTCAGGGGTACAATTATCCTGGTCAAGGGCCCCCCAGGTGGGGTCCAGGGCAGTATGAAGGATCAGGGCCCCCGCCTAGCTGGGGCGGAGGATATCCGCCTCGTCCTGGATATCCGCCATCCACACCCCCCACCTCAAGCTCAGGGGGTCCAACACCTCCCCCCTCCTCGCAACCGTTTGATTACCAGGTTAGTTTTCCTCACATTGCTTCTGACTTTTATCCTTCGTCCTTTGCATTAATAAACCTGAAAAGTCTCAAACTGGATTTTCTAGATTTCTGAAATTCTAAGAAGATAAAAGAATTTCAGAAATCTATTTTTTATTAACACTGAATTTCTGAAATATTTGGGACTCTCCAGGATGTGTTTCCGCTTGTTTTTATTTTTGTTCTTTTATTACCAGAAGCCAGGAGGCGGCCCAGGGAACGGTGTAGTAGGAGGAGGAGCAGGAGGCCCAGGAGGAGGATCTCCTTCTCCTGGTCCACCTCCTGGTCCTCCTGGGGCCTTACCTCCAGGTCCTCGTATGATGATGAGGCCCCCGCAACCCCAGGTCATTATCTTAAAACCGCCATTTACAGTTTAAATTAAACATCTTGATCATTTTTTACCTTTTTAAAGAGACTTCGGGCGTATTTTCAAGTCGATATAAGATGAAGTTTGTCCTATTTACTACGATACCCGAGTAACAATGAGTTTGATATCTTCGTTTTCCTTCATCTTTAAAAGTTAAAAATTGATACATCATTAATTGTCTTTACAACCGCAAGTCACTTTTACAGAGAAACCACAAAATAATTTTTAGCTAGAAAATTAAGAATATTCAACCTTGTCACTTGAAATTACGCCTAGAATTTTTATTAAATTAATAAACACTGCATCCTTTCATTTCAATTTTTCGACAAAAGTTTTCAAGCAAGACACGGGATATGCCCCTTTAACGTTTAGTTAAGCTTTGTCGAAAGATGAAATCCAACATTTTGAAAAAAATTCAGCTTTCTAATTTTGTCCATATTTAATTGTTTTGTCATCAATTTATTCAAATCTTTATAAAGACGATTTGCGGGTTATGTATTTTCATTAAAATAATTGTTTGTTGAATAAGAAAAAACATTTTAAATAATATTAGTAATGATATATTTTGCCCGGTACAATCTTCAGTTTTTTGTCAAATCTGCCAACTATTAAATGCCTTTAGTAGAAAATATTTAACCCTGGAAAATTGTTTTTTAAAAACTTTATATGGATTTGAAAACTGCACTAACACACTAACATTCGGTCCATTTTAATACAAGGGACTGTTCCCACAAATGGTCTTATATGTGTTGTAT
The DNA here is from genome assembly GCF_000591075.1 of Eurytemora carolleeae. Classification (NCBI taxonomy): domain Eukaryota; kingdom Metazoa; phylum Arthropoda; class Copepoda; order Calanoida; family Temoridae; genus Eurytemora; species Eurytemora carolleeae. The sequence continues at coordinate 12,353 of NW_019397764.1, read as the reverse complement.
TTAGTATTTTGTTTAGTTTTGCTTAGTTTTAAACTTTTTAGGGTCCGTCTCACCCTGTGATACTGAGGGCTAACTCCCCAGCCACTCCAGGCACTATACAGGATACCCTTCCCCCCGCCCTACCTGTTCAGAGGATTCCTAACCCTCATGTACGTTTTTATGGAATAAGTATAGTTGTACAATTTACATGTCTTTGTTTCTTCGTTGGGGCTTTACTGTATTATTTTATGTTATAATATTCTTCCACATAGTTTACATAAAAATTCATATGTATTATTTTTCACAACCTTCTCTTTTTGCTAATATTTTTGATGATTTCAAACCCTTATGTAAGCTTTTGTTTTAAATTATTTTAGTTGTAACTTGACTTTTCCTCCACAAGGGGAGTTTTTTTATTTAAGGACAATTATTGCACCTTTTTTATTCTCAGTTATAAATTGCATTTTATTTTTCTTCCCTTCTGTACAGTCTTCCACATGTCAGTCTTTTGAGTGATATTAAATAACATAAATAAAATAATGATTAAATTAATATTTTTAAATCAACGTGCATGACGACGATTATAAAGTAGTTTCAAAGANAAATAGTTCAGGAATAAAATAAATACACGGCAAAAATGAAGAGTACAAACGATTAGTTAAATATTAAAAACAGACATAAGAAATATAATTCTAGAAAAGATTTAAAAGAGGAATAAATTAATAATAATAAAAAAATGTATTAGAATGAGGATAAAGAATAAATAATTAAGGACATAAAAAGAATTAGTATTTTTTATCAAGCTCAAAATTTCGATAAGAATATTTACTCCTTAATAAATTCTAGAAAAAAAGGTAGGTGAAAAATGATCCATTAAGTACTGGATATCATTTGTTAATTAGTTCTTATTTGTCTTAAAAACTAAAAAGCTTGTTATTGTAGTTTGTACATTCTGAAAATTATATCTAATTGATAACTTGTAAATATTATATTTCTCGTATTTTCTGCATTTATTTGATTTTCTAACTGTTGAATGTTTTAGGGTTTCGCACCTAATATAAGCCAGGCGGGAGGTATGCCACCTCCAGGAGGACCCGGATACCCCCCTAAACCTGGAGGACCCCCAGTAACTGGAGCCCCACCTACTCCCGGGGGGGCACCACCCAACAGAGCACCCTACCCATCTCAATATCCTCCCCACAGACCTATGTATCCAGGTATTTATATATTCTATTGTTATGAAAGGTTCTGTAGACGTGTTATTAAGTGACCCATTTATAAAGTAGGATAACCGATTCACATCCATAACCTTTATCGAGTAAGAGTCGATTTTATCTAGCTTGAAAAATGTTGTATACTTGCAACTTTTTTTCTTTTTCTCTGTTTCTTAAATCCACAAGTCACTTTGAAATAAAAATCACAATTTTCAGTTGGCAAAATAGGATTTCTCATTTATCCATGATTAGACACAGGTTTGAGGACTACTGCTGTGAATCAGATATTCCACCGAATAAATGAAGGGTATCACTTGAAACTTGAACTTATCAACTTGTAGTGAGTCAAAAAGCGGTGGACATTTTTGTAGACTTAAAACTTAAACCAATATGGTTGGTATCTGTTAGTGTATTTTTATTTAACAGTGGTTTAATTATTATAAAAGAGTGGTTTAGCGAAAGATTCCTAAAACTGTTTATATAGCCTCTATCCTCTCAAAAATAACAGAAGCAACATAATTTTAATACGAACTCAACCTCTAATGGTTATCACTCAAAAACACAAAATTAAGTTTTTTGTCCTGCTTTATGTATGTACTGATTATGTACACTGTACACAGTAAAAGGTTCATCGCACACTGTACAAGTTCACAATACACGGTACATATACTGTACAACTGCAGTGCTAAGGATCCGGACCCGTTGGATCCGCAACATTTCGGGCCTCCTGGATCCGGATCCGCAAAAATATGCGGATCCACGGATCCGGATCCAAGGGGGAAAATATCAACAAAAACTGAGAGAAAAAAAAAACAAATTTACTCTCAAACCACAAATCTGAACTAATGAAAAAGAGAGAATATAAAAATTTCCTGATTTCTGTGAATGGTTCAAGTTTTAGCATAAAAATAAGCGAAAAAAAATAAGACAAAATTTAAAAATTCTGCTTTTTTTAAAAATTCAGTAAATATGGAAATAACCTGGATCCGGATTGGGATCTATGTTTTTCCAGTGCGGATCCAGATTCGGCATCCGCATCAAAACTGAATGGATCCTAAGCACTGTGTACAAGGTTCACTGTACACTGTACACTGTACAGCTAGATTTGGTAAACATTGTTTATATTTTAAGAGCGAACAGGGGTGGATAGTTCACAACCAGGCAAGTTTAGTCCCTGGTTTCATTTTATTGCTATTTTTTAGTTATTTTTAGCTTTCACATAAAGATTTTTAGTTTCTCATTTCTGACAATTTGATCACTTGTTTGAGGTCAAGTTTTGATAAAATATTCGATTATTTGATCAGAACTCTTAATATGATTGATAATTTGATTTTATGATCATTTTTGATTGTACTTCCTGATCGCATTCGAAAGCTTGATTGAAATCCCTTTTTTGCTTCTTATTGCTTCATTAGGTTCTAAATAGAGATAATTCAATACCACCCTAATAAAAACCTCTTTCTACATCTCAAAAGAAAGGCATTTCTGATTTTTTAAAATACTCATTGTATTTAAATTGGTAAAACAGAATTTCTGTTTAATGTTATTGAATGTACTCAATTTTTTTATTGTGTACTGTGAGAAAGCTGCACAAAATTATTATCAGTTATCTAAGGAATTTTATTCCGCCCGGGTTTTTGTTAAAGATTGCACAAATTTTATTTTCAAGTCTCAGCTTTTGCAGAAATATCTCTCTCTAGAGAAACTTAGTCGCTAAAGTGTAAATTTTTAGTTTTACTTGATATATTATCTATAATGCACATTGCACATGAATCCCCCTGAGATACCCAATTAATTTCCCCCCCATCCACCCCTATCCGGATCCACCTCAAATGCATANCCGTTCTACCCATAACAATGCTTACTATGTTTAAAAAGATGGAAACTTGGGTTAGCTAAATCAGTCTCTGAAATGCATAATTCGTATCCTTTCCAAACAATTTTCTGAAATAGTTTCTTATCGCCAATAATTTAGAGACTTAAACCGTGAGGCCTTCGGCCAAAAAGAGTCCTAAACCTGACTTACCAATAAGAGTCCTAAACCTGACTTCGACCAATGAGAGTCCTAAATCGACTTAGACCATTAAGAGTCCTAAACCTGACTTTGACCAATAAAAGTCCTAAACCTGACATTGACCAATAAGAGTCCTAAACCAGACTTCTACTAATAAGAGTACTAACCCTGACTTTGACCAATAAGAGTCCTAAACCTGACTTTGACCAATAAGAGTCCTAAACCTGACTGACCAATAAGAGTCCTAAACCTGACTTCTACTAATAAGAGTCCTACACCTGACTTTGACCAATAAGAGTCCTAAACCTGACTTTGATCAATAAGAGTCCTAAACATGACTTTGACCTATAAGAGTCCTAAACCTGACTTTGACCAATAAGAGTCCGAACACGTGAAGACTTCGACCATTGAAAGTTCTAACCCTTTAAAACATCGAACAATCTTCTCATCTCAAAACTAAGTTTCCATTTTTAATCTAACTTTAACAAATACCCCACTCCTGATTTACCTCTTGAACGTAGCTAGGACAAACTCTGCATGTATTAAAATTAAATTTGAGCTAGTTAGATTTAAATAAATTGATGACAAAAGTTCTTAGAGTGGACTTAGGCAATTGATTAAGAATTTTTCTAATAAAGAAGAAGGCAATAAATTTCTCTGCTCGGTTTGAAATTTATTGCCTTAATGTTTGCTTAAAATTGTCATTTTCTGCGAAATTGAAAATCCTTTGAATAGTTTGGTAACATATTTTTGAAAAGATATTTTTTATTTTATTTTCATTATCTAATATTTAGGACCACCGGCCTGGCCCAACAGATACCCTCCTGGCCCAGGGTCCAGCTATCCACCATCCTCAGGACCAAGACCAGGGGCACCTCCGGCCCCATGGCCAGATCAAAGGGGTCCTTACGGTCCACAGTATGGAGGACCTGGGGGTCCCTGGCCTCCACGGTCCTCCTCGTCTTCAAGACCTGGACCCGGACCGGGGCCTGGACCTGGACCAGGGTATAGACAGGAAATGCGGGGACCGCAACCCTCAATGTCGAGATCGGTAAATATCATTAAATATAGAGTATTTTCCAACAAAAAATATAAATACAGTTTTCACTGGTCAACATATGTATCAATAAAAAATCGCTCACTAAAGTGTTGTTATAATACAGAGGCTAACAATACAGTCAATACAGTATCGGGTACTGAAATTCTATGTAATAAGGAGTATATATCTAGGGGTGTTCATTTTTAGGGTCACTTTTGGTGCAGAGATGCAAGGTCGCCAGAAAGTTGCAAAATTTTGCAAAATTTTAAAAATAGTTTTTAAAAAATTCTTGAAATTTTTTTTCAGGGTGCGCCAATTGATAAAAATTTCACCTTTTTTCGTTTTTTTTCACAAAACTTGTAATATGCCCATCCCTAATTTGGTTATCAACATGCATATCAGTTATTATGGAGATAAACAAGTCTAGAATACACACACACAAAATTAAAACCCTATCTTGACTGGAAAGGTGTGCGCCAAATGGCTTCTTGAGCTACGCAAAAACAAAAATAATCAATCAATATTTTTCAACATTTTTGGTGCAAGTACTTCTAACCAAGGTAGGATGTTAAATTTTTTTGTATGATCAAATTAGACCATTTCAGATAATATATCTGGACAGTATCACTTCAACTTGTCCCCCCTCTTTTTAGTAAAAATGGAAGAATTAAATCATAAAAACTCCTCATATACAGTACATTTGTACTTGGTTTAATGCAGTAAAGTAGGCAGATACTATTACTAGAATATATAATATTCAGTACATTTGTACTTGGTTTAATGCAGTATAGTAGGCAGATACTATTATTAGAATATATACAGTATAGTTGTACTTGGTTTAATGCAGTATAATAGGCAGATACTATTCCTAGAATATATACAATATAGTTGTACTTGGTTTAATGCAGTATAGTAGGCAGATACTATTATTAGAATATATACAGTNTTCTTATTCTTATTCTTATTCTTATTCTTATTCTTATTCTTATTCTTATTCTTATTCTTATTCTTATTCTTATTCTTATTCTTATTCTTATTCTTATTCTTATTCTTATTCTTATTCTTATTCTTATTCTTATTCTTATTCTTATTCTTATTCTTATTCTTATTCTTATTCTTATTCTTATTCTTATTCTTATTCTTATTCTTATTCTTATTCTTATTCTTATTCTTATTCTTATTCTTATTCTTATTCTTATTCTTATTCTTATTCTTATTCTTATTCTTATTCTTATTCTTATTCTTATTCTTATTCTTATTCTTATTCTTATTCTTATTCTTATTCTTATTCTTATTCTTATTCTTATTCTTATTCTTATTCTTATTCTTATTCTTATTCTTATTCTTATTCTTATTCTTATTCTTATTCTTATTCTTATTCTTATTCTTATTCTTATTCTTATTCTTATTCTTATTCTTATTCTTATTCTTATTCTTATTCTTATTCTTATTCTTATTCTTATTCTTATTCTTATTCTTATTCTTATTCTTATTCTTATTCTTATTCTTATTCTTATTCTTATTCTTATTCTTATTCTTATTCTTATTCTTATTCTTATTCTTATTCTTATTCTTATTCTTATTCTTATTCTTATTCTTATTCTTATTCTTATTCTTATTCTTATTCTTATTCTTATTCTTATTCTTATTCTTATTCTTATTCTTATTCTTATTCTTATTCTTATTCTTATTCTTATTCTTATTCTTATTCTTATTCTTATTCTTATTCTTATTCTTATTCTTATTCTTATTCTTATTCTTATTCTTATTCTTATTCTTATTCTTATTCTTATTCTTATTCTTATTCTTATTCTTATTCTTATTCTTATTCTTATTCTTATTCTTATTCTTATTCTTATTCTTATTCTTATTCTTATTCTTATTCATAAATTCTTATTCTTATTCTCATTCTCATTCTCATTCTCATTCTCATTTTTATTCTTATAATCAGGTTGGTGATGGCCCTAAGATCTGGTTTGCTCCAAGAGTCTAGTTGGGCTCTTGATACCCTCAATATACTTCTCTACGATGACAACAGTGTCACGTACTTTGGCCTCGGGAACATGCCTGGACTCCTAGAGGCTCTCATCGAGCACTGGAGGGCCTCCCTCATAGCCATGTTCGAGCTCACCAAGGATCTCGAGATTAGCAACGAGCGCAGTGAGACAAATCGGAAGAGAAAGCGCGAGAAGATCGAGAAATCCTATAAAGGGGTCAAATGGTAAGTTTGAGGCCAGAGTTACATAAAAAAGTTAAACCACTTTCTTCAATTTTAACCTACACACTAGAGAAGTGGTTGAATTACGTATGCGTAGTTCAACTACCTCTCACTATTCATTAAATTTAGTCTCGGGTGTATTATCATTTATCACGAGTTAAATACATTGTTAATTGCTGAAACACTCATGTAGAATCACAGACTTTAATCAAACTGTCACTTGATAGCTAATTAAGAACCCCGCTTTGATACCGTCTTTCTGTAATCCTTAATTGTTTTAAGATTAATTCTAAGTGAGAAATCATATAAACTTTTGTTTGCACTTGCAGGATGTTATTATTTTTAGTGAACATTTTTTGTGTGGCAGAATTGTAATTATCAAAACTATACTCGGAGTATTGAGATTTCCCAAATATGGTCTTCCAAAAAAACTAAATTAAGATGACACCACTTTTTGTTCAGCTGAGATCTTAAATATATTTTTTTACAAAAGAAATTACATTTGAATTTATTTTGTTAGGATTTTTAAGGGGAGGGGGCCCGAGATACAAATAATTCAAATTATAAAAGATAAAAGACCAAATTTAACTGAAGATTCTGCTGTAGGTATGAAGCCCCTGTTCGTGTTGAAGATGATGAAACCTACCTGGGTTCTGTAGACTCTGATCTACTACGTAGAGGAGATAAGGTTCGAGTTCTCCACCATCAACCCAAGGATTTCACACAGGAGGCCAGATTCTCGGAGAAGGACTTTCAGGTAAATTATTAATTTTGACGCTCTTGAAAGATTTTTTAATTTTAAGAATATGTGTTAATATTTTTCTAGTTTATGATGAGTCTCTGTTTCACTCTTCTCCTTCTCAAATATCATTTATTTCTAATCTCGATTTGTTAAATTTTGAAGAAAAAGATTTAGCCTATGTTAACCCTTGAATTTCTTTAAAAAATTCAGCCAATTCGGTCCAGCCGTTTAGCCAGCTATAGCTTTATTTTAACAATTTTAAAATAATAATATAGTTAATTTTGATAGTTGATTAATTGTTGTTATTTGATAATATTAAGTGAAAAACAGGAATAAAATTTTAATAATTCGCCGAAAGACGAATTAACATAAGAAGATATTAAGAATTAAATCAAATTTGTTGTTAAAAGCTTTTTAGAAGTAGGTTTCGTGATTATCATTTTATGATTTATTTAAATTTTGCATTCTTATTAATTATTTAATTCTGATATAGTGTACTGTTCAAAACATAAATCAATTTAATTCTGATGTTCTTGATTAGGATCAGAAGTGGTTAAAACTGGATTTTTAATTGTTGTTTTATTTCAGTTTGAAGAGAAGGATGACACTCTATTTATAAACGAAGATGAGAGAGATTGGGATCCAGAGGTTCTAGGATTCAGCTCCGCCCCTGACCTCTGGGCGGACGGCGGTGGCGATACTACCGATCATATTATTCCCGCCAACGCGCTATGGGCGGACATCCGCCTCCCATTTGTGCGCATTCTCAAGGACGGTAAAGACAAGATCTCCATGAGCCTCGCCAAGAAAGAGACAGAGGTTGTGAAGAACAGTGAAATCTCTCCCGGAAAGAAACACGGGAAGCGAGTGAGAGAAGAATGGAAAGTGAGTTCTAAATCTGAAGAGAAACCAGCCTGTAATAGTAATAGTAGTAATTGTAACACAAACACTAGCCAACCTTCAGATTCAAGGTGTTCTAGTAATAGTAGTAGTAGTAGTAGCAGTTCAAATACAAGGAGAGAAGGGGACGAAGGAAAGGAGGAGGTCAAAAAGGGAGAAAATGATCCCGTGGTTAAAAGTGAACAAAGTGAAGAAAGCGCTGTGAAAACTGAGAATGTGGAACCCGAGACCGTAGAGGATGTTCTTGAAGCATTGAAGCGACGAACCGGTATCCAGGTTCGGGACGAGGCCGAGGTTCGGAGAAGATGGGATAACAAGATCCTCGAGGAGGAGAACTATCAACCCGACCAGGCCTCACTCAACCTCGTCTCAGATGCCGAGGACACCCTGGGCCGCCGAGCAATCTGTGTTTCAACCATATTCCGCAACCTGAGCTTTGTCCCTGGAAACGAGAGTCTGCTGGGTAGTTGCCCAGGGTTCCTCGCTATCTGCGGTAAATTAATCTTACACGCACACTGGCATCCGCCCCGTAGCAGTAAACAAAGGAACTACGACAAGGGAGAGGAGGAGGATTACGCAGACTCCTGCACTAGTCTTATGGAACAGAAGGATTGGTGGTGGGAGCATTTACAGGTAAATTCATTTTCAAAAATAACTATTTTCCTCTTTTAACTTTGCCCCCACAGAGCAATAATATTGACATTGAAATCAACTATTTTTTTGAGTTTTTCCTCGAAATCGACGAACATAATATTTTAATATTTTCCTTCATCTACAATTTTCCAAGAAAGAAATGAATATTTCTTCTGAAACATTATTTTTAATAGAGTAAGATTAAGTTTGGCGTCATACTGATTCTCTGTTGTACGCAGCTTATTCTCAGATTTTATTCATATTTTACTAAATTCTTACAATAAATTAAATATTTATATGAATACAAATAGATATTTGTTAACCTCAGATTTCCTTAATTTGATTCTGATTTGATTTTGATATGTAAAATTCAACGTAAAATTATCTAAGGTGATACGAGAGAACGTGATGGTATCTCTGTCAAACATAGCCGGACACATGGACCTCTCCCCCCTCCCTGAGAGTATAGTTCTCCCCCTGCTCTCCGGTCTGTTGGAGTGGTCGGTATCTCCTGCAGCCGTTGCTCAGGATACATTTAGTACAGTTGGACAGCATAGCAATATATCTCCTCAACGTCTAGCCATTGAAACTCTTTGCAAACTTTGCATTACGGTAAGCAACTGTTTTCTTGTGTACAAATTTAAGCCCTTTCTTTAAGGAAGTAATCAAGTTTTTTTCTGCAGCAAACATTTTTTTCCCATACCCTAAATTTTCAGCCATATTTTTGCAAATCAGTTTGCAAGAAAAAAATATTTAGATGTTAATTTCTATTTTTCCACATTTTTCTTTTTCTGAAGACTTGCTTGACGTTTTAAATTCTAGGATAAGTTTAAGGGAGAGGGGGAGGGGAGGGGCAGGAATGTACTTCGCGTCAAAACTGCGTAACAATACGACAAGTTAATCCCTTGTTGATAAAATATTTCATTCTTGTAATTCGGAATCTGTTGAAATTTGAGAACCAATTCTTCAATGCATTTACACACAGATTTATTAACTCTAAATGCAGATTCCTAGGGTGAGGGGGGGGAGGTGAACACGTTTACTTTTTGTTTGTATTGTATTTATCTAAACCCTTGTTAATTTCAGGAAGCAAACGTTGATCTGCTGTTGAGCACCCCTCCCTACTCTAGGCTGGAACAGCTCTGTAGTTTTCTATCCAAGAAGCTTTATCGCTCTGAGGATCAGATAATGCGGGAGTTTGCGATCAATCTTCTTTTCTACTTTTCCGGAGCAGACAGCGGAGTATCAAGAACCATAGCGCTCCAGGATACAACAGTATCCTTGCTCATAGGGTTCATTGAGCAGGCGGAGAACAATGCTATGGTGGTCGCACAACAACACGGAGTTAATGCACTCCGGGACAATCCTGACAGCATGGGAACTAGTCTTGACATGCTTAGACGCGCGGCAAACACGCTCAACAATCTTTCCAAGCACAGGGAGAACCGTGCGCTCTTCCTTAAGCACGAGCAGCGCTTGTTAAATCTTGTGATGTCTCAGATTTTAGACCAGGGTGTTGCTGGTATAGTGAGCCAGGTTATATTTCAGATAAGTCGAGACGAGGATTAATGTTACATTCGTTTATTTATTCTTACGAAGAGTGATAGTAGGCGGAGAAGGACATGCGCCGTCTAGGCATCTGCCTTTATTCCGAGTTACAACATGGCAGTTGTATCCCTCGCTTGCAACTGTCCTAACTGACAGAAAAGAGGAAAATCGCATTTTAGCATATACATACATTTTACACCAAGTGAATTTTAATTTAATTAAAACCAGTCTGAAAGGTCCAAACCTGTGGTTTGACGATGAATTCTATGTATAGGGTTGAACTGTAGGATCTGTTATTTACGTGTTGGTTTCTGGTTATCCTAGTCTATGTAATATTGTGAAGACAACGTGAGTTAACTGTAAAACCAGCTGCTATACAGACCGTAATCAATAAATGTAAATATTCTCGGAGTTCATCTTGTTTTATTGGCATAGAGAGAGCTGAGCTGAAAACAGAATTCAAACTCATTTTCCTTTCATCAGTTTAGATTTAAGATAATGAACGGTAGTGGGGGGTAACATAGTACTGTACAACAGAAAATTGGGTTTAGAACCAAAATTAACTTCCAATGGGTTAATCTCTAGCGGAGAAATCACACATCTGTTTAAAATTTGCAAGATAGTTAAAACAATAAGATAGAATTTTAGCATCGTCAACCAAAAGAGATATTGTTTTGATGTTCATGTCGCATCCTCTCGCCGGGCATGCCCTTTCAGTGATCCTTGACTTTTTCCAATTTTGAAAATTTAGAGATCTTGTATGTCCATTTTAAAAATATATAAAAGGACCCCCCCCCCCATGCAAAGATGACAATGCCCAATTTACCAAGGTACCCTGAAAAGCTTCGTCTGATCAAGGATGAATTAGATTTGCCAGTATTTGATTATTTATTTTCTCTGTAAAAGTGACGCATTTCTTGCTTAAAAGGAACAATGGAGAAATTCACACAAGTAAATATTTTTCGACAATTTTGATTAAGATTTCAAGGGTACTGTTGTAAATTGACCAATGGTTTCTTTGCATGGAATGTCATTTAAAATTACGCTTTAAGTATTTGCTTATCCGGCGCGTTTATTGACCTTTCGAAATGCTTTTTTCACCCAACAACAAAAAGGTTTTAAGTATCCAAAGGAACCTATTTTAATGACGCGACCTAGATCGAAAATTATGATTTTTAAATCTTGGGGTCAAGCATTAATCTTAAACTTATAAGTGCCCACATTGGATATCGAGATAGTTCAGAAACTGCATGTTTGTATGTTATTACGAATTAAATTTTGTCTTCCTTTAAACTTTCCGTTGAGATCACCCCAATAAAGACTGGATTTCAACTAATAAAGTGATAACCAGAAAACTCTCAAATAGAAAGACGACTTTTAGAAGTAAGTTGAAAGTTTAAAAAGTCCAATGAGGATGGATAAGACATAGGAACTCTGCAGAGTAAACAGTCTCATTTCACTAAATTAGTAATTTAAAAAGTGCCGAGTAAAACTATTTGCTTTGTAACAACATCAAATACATTATAGCGATAATTTCTTTTTCCAATTCCACTGTTTTTTTTGTTAACACTGCAATTCAGATTAACATGACTATTAAATCATATATACTCAATAAATATAGTTTATATAATTATACTTTATTGGGTAGGATTAGGAAGCAAAGGACGTTTTCTTCCTTTTGGTTGCAACATTTTTGTGAAAAATCTTGTCATTTTTTGTCCTGTAAAATTTCAGATTTAAACATACGAAAAATTTGGTTTTTCCTATTAATGGCAATTCTTGACATTTTTAGTAATGATTCATATGGACAGTCAAATGAAAATTCATGCAGTAATTGTTTTCCTGTTAACTTTAATAAAAATAAATGTTTGAGGTTAAAATGTCAAAAGTTTTATAATGTTTAGAAGTTCAAACCTATCTACGCCATTTTTGAAAACTTGAAAAGGCTGTTTTTTTTTATTTTTACCGATATGGTTGAAATGGTCAATATTTTCTCAAGGTCGAAAAACGTTAACGTCCAATTTTTAAAAAATACCCCCTGTGCTGTTCAGGTTGGGGGGGGGGGG